>NC_039362.1:179059409-179152100 GCF_003573695.1 Papaver somniferum | reverse complement strand
TCTAAACATTAACGACTATTGAGGGTCGTCAATGAAATTTTTTAATACCTTGACGATTTCTCATACTATCTGGGCAAAAAAAAAAAAGGAAAAAAAAGTTAGACTAAAAATTGCAGATAAAAAATCTGGAAAAAAAATTAAACTCTAATTAAGTAAGATTATCACTAATTAATTAAGATTATCACTAATTAATTAAATTTTGACTCTAATCATTTAAGGGCGTTTTGGCCATTTAAAAAAATATTTTTATAAGGGGTGATCCAAATTAGGTTATGGTGACCTTTTTTGTCCTCCAATGCATGGCCCCCAATTAATTCTGATGGCCCCCAATTAAGCTAGGTAAATTATTTCTTATGATAATTTTCTTGCGTTCATTCTAATACAGTACCTTTTTTGAAAATGTTATTTGTTGCACGGTTAGAGAGTGGATCCTAATTAACTCTACGGGATACGTTTATTTTACTTTATAAACTTGGAAACTGACGTTCGTTCAAGGCGTTTGTTATGAACAACCAGGCCTTGGATCACACTTGGATTGTGAACCAGCAAGGAAGTTATGTTAATATGATGGCTTCATGTTAAATGGGTGATAATAATCTCAAAATATGAACAGAATCAGCAGGGCAGCTAAACAGTATAAGGTGGGTTGGTGCTATCGCAACTACTCTGGGTATAGGTCTTATTATGTTTAATGATGCAAGGCAATGTGGAGGAGCACAATCACTTTGTAGTTGCAGGAAATCCTACACTACACCCCTCATATGATTTCATTATTAATCAACTCATTTTTAGGTTTACACTCTTCATTTTATTGATCAATCTTTGAATGTTCTTATAAGAAAAGATAAAGAAATCAAGAATGACCTCTGTTCTCGACTTTCTCTCTCCTATTTACTTGTTTCTTACTCAAAAAAGATCTCTCACTTTCTTTACAACTTGAACGACTATTTATAGGGAAATACATAGTGGATGACATTTAATCTGTCCTTTATTTTCGGGTATGGTCTGCGACATTCTCGCAACCTTACAAATGTTAATTTCGCAAGTTCTATAATTTTCGCAGGACTATCACTTCTTTCTCATGATCCTAGCTGACTTCGTTTATCGTATCATTTCTGAAATTGTTCTGCGACGCTGTTGTGTTGTGTAGTTGATAATTTCGCTGAGACATTATCGTTGCGAGATTCTGATCCTACACACTTGCTGGATTAGGTTAGGATAAGGAGCAGGCTGAAGCATTACCAGACATAAAGTGGCAAAATCTGTAGCAGTGGAAAAGCTTCATCTAGAAGGAGATTGTCTGAATGCAGTTAAAGCCATTAATAATAGTGTAGGAAGTGTCCGCTTGACAACATTATTATTAAGTTAAAGCCACGAGTACTTTATTCAGCCATGCATATACATACCGATGTGGATAACCCCATGGGTAAAATTCATATCATTAACCGGTCTATGGATTAACCCGTATTCACTTTAAGATGTACCCGATTTCTCACTTTGACTTGAGCAACACGAAGTATAAAAGAAAAAATCCCTATAATTATTTTCTGACGACTATCTCAGAAAAAGAACAGGGGTTTCTGAAGTATGAGGATGGGTCATGGGGATTTCTACCGTTTCTTCGTCGCCAATCTCAGATACGATCATGTTATCATCTGTTAGGTAATTAATAAGTGATTTCCTGTTTTAGACCTTTTCAATCGTTATTGGTCGGTTTCCACATTGGTTGGATTTCCTAATCTAGGTTTGACAGAGTTTTGGAAAGAGTTGAGATTAAAACTTTGAGGCCAAGTTTGTGTTCTCTATATATATATATATATATATATGACTAGAATTATGTTCTCTTATTATTCTTCCTATTTGGTAGAAATCACCAGTTGCTCTTTATGATCATGTGTTCCACTGCGCATGGGATGTCAATTTACCAAACATCATCATCAACCGAAACATCTTCTTCGGTTTGTTCTGTTATAGATAAAGTAATTAGTGATATTGGTCTGTTAACACTTATTCTGATATGTCTACCTTCAAAATCACTGCTTGTGCTCAAGTCTGTATCCAAACAATGGCTTTCTATTATTACTGACCCAATTTTTGCTATTAGCCACTTTCGACGACAAAACCCTAAAACCACTGGATTCTTCCTTAATAGCTCACCAGTAATTGCTGATCCTTATTACGACTATTCTTACGATTTTCTCCTTCTTGACGGTAGTAAATATGAACAAGGATATCTAGGAGAGGAGAAGGAGGTGACTGCCAGTGGTGGTAGTTTAAAATCCCTCGTAAATTCGGCGACGATCCAGAGCCGGGTAAGTATGAGTCGGTGGGGGAGTATCGTTTCCGGATCAGTCAATCTTGTAATGGTCTTTTATGTTGCACTAGACAGACTGAAATTGATGCTAAAATTGATGATGACATTGATGTTTATAAAATTGATGGTCATTTTGATTGGGGTTGCGTACCACAACATATTTCTACGTACAAAACTTACATCTACAACCCAACCACCAGGCAATACAGATGTCTTCCACCATCTCCTTTCAGAGATAATGTTCCCCCTGAACGGGACAATTGTTTTATCAAGGTTTGCAGTATCAGTTTAGCTTTTGATCCACTCAAGTCACTGGATCAACACTATCAAGTTATTTGCATTTGGAACGTTGAACCCTGTTGTACTAAAGATTGGAATGCAGAAGTTCATGGTAAGTACTATTTTGAAATATACTCATCTAAAACAAACTCTTGGAAGAAGCTCGATTCTCCGTATTCAATTAAATTAAATGAGCGACCTGGTGTATATTGGAATGGTTGTTTGCACTGGATTGGGTATCAGAATTCGGAGTCGTCAATTTATTTCGATATCAAACAAGAAATAGTGAAGCCGTTGCCAGCTTCGCCTACTGATACTGTTAAGTTTGTTCAGCCGCTCACTGTTATGTATTTCGGAGAATGTGGTGGTAATTTGTATCTTATAGAGCTTGAATCATGTGAAGCTCGTTTCGACATTTTAAAGATGGAGATTGATTACTCTGGTTGGAAACGTATATACAGGCTTGACTTGGATAGACTTGTAGCTCTTTATCCTGGGAACGATCCACTTGAATTTATATATCTTTATAGAGTAGTATTGTTCCTCGAGGAAGATGAAGCAGAATCATTGTCAAAGCTGGTGGTTTCCGTATCTGGGGATAAGCTTGTATCTTATGATTTTAAAGAAATGAGTGCTACCGAAATTCATACTTGTCATGACAGATATTTTTATCTTAAGCCTCCTGTTTGTGGAGGCATAAAAGGTCATGTTCATCACTACGTTGAGTCACTCGCCTGTGTCTAATGCAGTTAACTCTGATATTCTCTTCTTCTTTTTTTGTCTGTCAAACATCCAAGCACAGTTTGTGAATTGTTAGAGAGAAGCTGCTTGTCTGAGTGATGTTATCCAGTCGCCTGTGTTCAGGGAGATACGCCAACTTTTCTGTAGTTTGTGTTTCTAAGCTGTCATCACTGACACTAACTACCGGTTGAGGTAGTTGGTATCTACATGATTCCTACTCTCTAACTAGTTGTTGCAGTTTACCTAGAGGAGAAGTTTGATATATGGTTAACATACACGGCAACAGTTTTAGTATCATGTTGAACTATGAGTATGATGCATTTCTACTAGTTTCAGAAACATGACGTATCAGCAGATGCAGAGGGAGCCAAATTTTGCATTTCAAGATTCTTTTTCTTGTTTAAATTGTGAAATACATACGGAACGATTCAGAGGTTCATGTTTAGAACTTTAAGGAAAAATGTCAACCTATAATGAATAGTACCGTATTGATTTTCAACATGAGCCTCATTTTTGTGTTTTATTATAATGGATACGGATCTTCATATTTTCACAGTTACTCGTGTTTTTTTGTAGAAAATAAAATTCATTCACTAGAGAGTGCTGAGGTAGCACTAAAAGAAACAACACACAACTATTCAAACTGGACAACACAAAACGAGTAAAGGGGAGTACAAAACATGGAACAAAAAACATTTCCCCTACTACATGTTTGAAGCTAGTTACTACTTAAAAACCTCCCAACTGTGCATGAAATCCGCAAACTTAAAATGCTTAAAGGATTCATGAACTCTCGCCCAACTGAATAGGAAGCCTTCACTTGAATAATAACCCTTTCTACTGTTTTTTCCTTGTTGCGGAAAACTTTATCGTTCCTTTCCTCCCAGATTTGCTGCCATATGGCGAAAGGCATACAAAATATAAAAAATTCCCTTGGTTCGGTCCTGAATTTCAACTGCCAAGACACAACGAAATCCATACATGAATCTGGCGGCCTCTATACATGAAATCACAGTTACTCGTGTTATCTTCAAATTGAACGCCTGTAGCCTGAATAAAGATTGAAAGGATTAAAAGAAAAAGACGAGCTTCACCATCGCTTGGCCCTAGTACTCCGTTATATTTTGGCCTAGTCTTGTGGATTTACAAGTGCGACTGGCCTAGTCTCCGAGAGTTGAATTTTCGGAAAATGGGTCATTTGTCCAAATATTTTTAAATCACAGTTTAAATGGACGAGTAAAAAATAGTTTGGGTGAAATGGCCAAAAAAAATAGCAAGGATGAAACTGGATTCATCCTAGCTTAAATTTAAAAAATAGCAAGGATGAAACTGGATACATCCCGTGTAAATTAAAAATAAGAAAAACTATTTGAAAATGGGCACGATGAAACTGGTTACATCCTGACTATTTTTACATTTTTGTCCATTTAAACAGTATCAAAATCTAACTGTCCATTTCATCCCAGGAATTGTTGATTTTGGTCTTTTTAAACAATTTTGTGTTGAATTCTTTGGGCTGGCCTTGTAGACTTATTTTTGGCAAGTGAGAGGCCACGGAGTATAAAAGAAACATCCCCATGTTATTTCCCGACGATCATGCAGAATAGGGGTATCGGAGTCTGAGGATGGGGGTTTCTTCGTCGTCATCACCAGGTACGATCCGTTCTCACGATTCAGTTCCTGCAGTTGAGAATTTATCGTTATCATCACCATCAACGGAAACGTCTTCTTCTTGTTGTTCCGTTATAGATGAAGTAATCAGTGACATTGATCTGTTAACACTTATTTTGATACGTCTACCTGCGAAATCGCTGCTTGTATTCAAGTCAGTATCAAAACAATGGCTTTCTCCTATTTCTGACCCAATTTTTGCTATTACCCACTTTCGTCGACACAAACATAAAACCAGCGGCTTGTTCTTTGAAAGCCCTCATAAATTTTCCCATGAAAGCTTACAAGGATTTGTTAATACGGACGAATATTTTGAAGTTATATACGATTTTCTCCTTTTTGATGGTAGTAAATATGAAAAAGTAAATACAGGAGAGGAGAAGGAAGGGGCTGACACCACCGTTACTGGTCGTTGGTGTGGTTTTAAAATCCCTAGGAAAGTTGTGGGCGACCCAGAGTTGAGGGCCGAGTTACTGATCGAGATTACTTAATCTTGTTCTTTAACCTATGGATGAGTTTCCAATCCGTAGTGAATATCCGGGAAGGCTACGGATGAGTTGTCTCACCGTACACAACTTAAGGGAAAAGAGAAGAGGCTACGGTGGTGGTTGACAGGTAAAGAAGAAACGGGTACGTAACTGCCATGCATTAATGGCAGTAGATGAATAATGGCAGTAAACAAGAGAGGATGATTGGTAACCGGCGATGCTGGTTGATGGAACTGTTGTTGCTGTGTCCGCTCGACATAGTGGTTAGTTGAGAAGAATAACAGGGAACGATGGAAGTGATGAGAACGATAGAGTACTGCTGCCATTGATGATGATCGTAGGTGGCTGATGATGGATGTAACAAGGAGTAGAAGGTGTTGGCTGTTGGTGTAGTGAGACGAGATGGTGAGGATTGGCAGTGAAGACAAGAGTTTGAGAAGGGATGATGTCTACGGACAGACACAAGGAGCCGATGTGATAATGGAATTATTATAGGTTGAGCGGGGGCTTAGGATTAATAATATAATATGGAAAGAAATAAACAATGAATAAGAGAAGGGGTACTGTATACGTAGGGAGATGTGTGTATACTACTGGACGTAAGCAACACAGATGGAAAAGAAAGCAAGTGGGACGAAAACAGTTGGGAAAAGTGGAGATGGAACAGATAAAGAGGAGAATGGACGAAGCTCTGATTCGGCTCGAAAGTTCATCCGTAAAGTAAAAGAAGAATTGGGAGAATGGATGAAGATGGTGTCAGTGAGTAGAACTTCATGAGAAAATAGGAAAGAAAGGTTTTGTAGATGATAAACCTAAAAAATAAAAAATCTAATAAGAAAAACTAATCATATTGCAGTGGAGGAAAGATCCAGCGGACGGTAGCATTGAAGGCTACCGCCGCCGGTTAGAAAAGAAAACGAAGTGGGCAACAGGTCCGGATGGAACCTTCTGATACCAAGACAGAACTACTAGATATTATGATAAAAAAGAATTGTATTATTGAATGAGATAATTTACATTAAGAACCCATAAGGTATATATAGCGATACCATAACTTAGTATGCAAGACTAACACTTGTAAATCAATTCATACTAAATATATCAAACGCTAAATATAACTCTAAATACTAAAACTTTCCATATAATATTTGTATACTCTAACACTTGTAATGGTCTTTTATGTTGCAAAAGATAGATTTTTATTGATGTTGAAACTGATGAGGATTCGTTAAAGACTACATGTATTCCTGCGTACAAAACTTACATTTACAATCCAACCACGAGACGATATAAACGTGTTCCACCATCCCCTTTCACAGATAATGTTCCATAACAAGGCGATTGTTGGAACGATGTTTGCAGTATCAGTTTAGCTTTTGATCCAATTAAGTCCATGGACTATCAAGTTATCTGCATCTGGAGAGTTGCACCCCTTTGTCGTAGAAATTGGGATAAAGACGTTCATGATAAGTTTTATATTGAAATATACTCGTCTAAAACAAACTCTTGGAGGAAGCTCAATTCCACCTATGAAAATCCATTTTACGGGGGTACATGTATGTTTTCTCGACCTGGTGTATATTGGAATGGCTGTTTGCACTGGATTGAGTCCTCAATTTATTTTGATATCGAACAAGAACTAGTGAAGCCGTTGCCAAATAGTAATGATCTCATGAATGTTATTATGTATTTCGGGGAGTGTGGTGGTCATTTGTATCTTATAGAGCTTGAATCAAGTCATACTCGTTTCGACATTTTGAAGATGGAAATTGATTACTCAAGTTGGAAACGTATATACAGGCTTGACTTGGAGAGATTTGTAGCTCTATATCCAGGGAACGATCCACTTGAATCTCATCGCAATATATATACTAGTAGAATCATTGTCAAAGCTGGTGGTTGCTGTATCAGGGGATAAGGTTATATCTTATGATCTTAAAGAGCTAATTTATTTATGTGTGTTATAGTAAGGTGCTTGTTCGTATTGTGTTAATATGGAGTCTGTTTGTCGTGCAGTTCCTCCCCTCATCGTTAAATAAAATTTCCATATTACTGTTTTATGCCTAGTCGTATAATAAGCCTCTGGTTAAACTCCGAATCTACCTATATTACTCCCAATCTATTTGAATCAAGAGAAGAAAATATTGAAGACTCCGATGCCTTGAAAAAATCATTTAATAGTTAGTGAAAAAATTTCTGGCTTGTTAGGAGATATCAGTGGTAAAGAGACGAGCATATTCCGTGGGCTAAATGATAAATATGAGAAATCTTGGAATAATGAGGAGTTTGTAAAGTTAGGATGGAAGGACCAACCAAACATTGACAAGCTTGGCAGAGATCACAAAAAGTCGGCAAAGAAATAAATGATCAGGCTGCTCGTTGATCCAACCTATTCTTTAGATTTAGATTGTGTTGATCCAGCTTTTGTTGGGATCTTGTAAGCTCAGTCATGAGCTTTTTTTTCCTTTAATGTTTTTTTTTTCTTTTTTTTTGTTCTTTTTTTTTTCCTTTTCCTTTTTCTTCTTTATAATATTTTTTCCTTTTCCTTTTTCGAACAAATTAAACTACCAGCTTACTGCATCAAACACATGCAAGTGACTCGACGTAATGATGAAGATGACCCTGTATGCTTCCACTATGAGTAGATTCAAGATAAAAATCTCTCTCGGTAAATGTATGAATTTCGGTAGCACTCATTTGCTTAAGATCATAAGATATAATCTTCTTCCCTGGTACGGTAGCCACCAGCTTTGACAATGATTCTGCTTCATCTTCCTCGATAAACAATACTATTCTTGATTGGATCAAAAGCTAAACTGATACTTAGAACCTCGATAAAACAATTGTCTCTTTGGGGAACGTGATCTCTATAAGGGGATGGTGGAAGGCATCTGCATTTTCTGGTGGTTGGATTGTAAATGTAAGTTTTGTACGTAAACATATTATGTCGCGGAGGACCTGAATCAATTTCAGTCTCTCTATAGCAGCATAAAAGACCATTGCAAGAATTACCAATTCGGAAACGATGCTCCCCGACCGACCCATACTTACCTGGCTTTGGATCGTCGCCAAATTTCGGTGGGATTTTAAAACCACTGACACGACCAGTAAAGGTGGTGTCAATAAAAGAAGAGAAGTCCAATGAACCACATGACACTTATCAGCAAAAGAAATAAAGTGAGATGGTCCACATAATACTTGTCATAAAAAGAAAAGAAGTGAAGTGAAATGATCCCCATGACACTTGTCAGCAAAAGAAGTAAAGTGAGATGGTCCACATGACACTTGTCATAAAAAGAAGTTAAGAGAAAAGTGTTCCTATAAAACCAAAGTAACATTTGACTTTCCTAATTAGGAAACCAACATATATTTTTGAAACATTTATTTATAGAAACAGCCTATTAAAAAGTAACGGAGGGAGTATTTTTTTTGGGGCTTAATTTTTAATTTTATACCAAGTGGTCCAAGTCCGAGTGTCCGATTCTTAGAGGTGAACATTTTGGGCCTTGTAGACTACTTCTGGGCCTTAATAATTGAGAGCAAGTCCAGGTTTTTTTTTCTTTATTGTTTTTTCTACTCTTCTTAATTCAGCTGACTTGTCAGGCCAAGCAGTATGGGAGGGGTATCCCTTCCCTATCCCTTGAATGTGGGGAAGGGATCATATGGGTTAGAAGGCAGCCTAACTATGGTGCGTTTTTATACCTTTCCTATATTACACGGAAGTTGAGTCCAATATATTTAGGATTGATTGTTGAAGAATTGTATTGATGTATAATTTAGACTTGATCGTTGATTGAACCAATATGGACAATGCGAAGAGGATTAATTTGTCATGTTGTAGATGGAAATGAGACATTGTATTGTGATTATGATGGAAATGTTATTAGGATTGTAATGTGAATAGGATTAGATTGGGCCATTGTATTGTGATGAAAATGGATAATGTGCTTGAAGCAATATATTTTGTGATTAAAATAGATCCTTGCAATATGTTGATTAACCAATGTATATGTGTGATTAGGGCTGTACATGGGACGGTACAGTCCGGGTTTCTTATGAACCCAGTACCTGTGCCTGGAGTTGACCGGGTCTTCATTTTGAGGACCGGTACCTGTACACGTACCTGGACTTGTACTTGTACCGATTATACAGCCGGTACCGAGTTTTATCCATACTTCAATTGAACAAAAAATCAACCCACAAATTAACCTCAAAATCAACCCACAAATTTAGCCATACTTCAATTGAGCAGAGATACAATGGAATGATTATTTGCATAGAGACATAAACATAATTAAACACAAATTGAATAGAGAGATAAACAGAATTAAACCCCAAATCGAGCAATCATCTTCAAGAACTCCATCTGAATCTTTACCAAAATTCATTCTTCATCAGAAACCCAAATTCATTCTTCACCAGATCTAACGTATCTCTCAGCAGCACCACTATATCTTCTCCATCTTCTGTAACAAATTAATTTGATGAATAAATTGATCTGCATCTAAACGCAAATCCATCTCTAATAAAACCCTAGTTCAGATTCAATCATGCAATTAAAAAAATTAAACAAAACATTCAATTAATTATGAAGAATCCGTTGTTTATCAAACAAATTACCAAAAATCAGATGAGTGATTTACTGATTTACCTTGATTGAGTCATACCTATATCGTTACTTTCATAACCATCTTGATGAAGCTTCAATTGAAATAGGACTAGCAGAAGTAGAAGATGAAGAAGATGATGAATTAATGTCCGCTAATGGGTTTCTGGGATTGGGTTTCTTATTCTTCTTTGACGAAGATAAAGATTCAATCTTCATGGGTTGATTTTATCTCCTCTCTGAAAGTAGACTTCAATTGAGAAAAGAAGAAAAAGAGGCAACAAAGGAAAAACGAGTGAATTGAAGAGTGTTATTCGATAGATAAGATGCTCTAAATACCTGGCATCGATGGCTAGAAATCAGTTATATGGATGGTTATTATACAACGGGTTTCTGGGTCCGGTGATGCCGGGAATAGGGTTAGAACCGGTACCTGTACTTGTACCCAACCGGTTATGTGTACCGGCTACACCGGTTCCAGTCCGGTTCCGGGTTTATTTTTTCCGGTACGAGTCCGGTACACCGGGTTGTTGTGCAGCCTTATGTGTGTTGTAGATGTATTTCGAAAATTTACAACGTGTTATGGAGGATACAATTCCGGTTTCTTCAAAAGATAATAGTTAGCATCAAATTAAATGTCCACGACGTCGGATGCTAGGACTAAAGCAAGGAGACATCGAAGCAGTGTAACCTATGTTTACGAATAGTATACCATAATTTCCAAATTTCCGCATGCTTGACAAATTGTAGATAACTGTGGGTTTGGTTCCATTTTCAAAATTACATTTTTCAAACTACAAGACAAGTGCCTAACTGGTGGTATATTTGAAAGGTGGTGGCATACCACCAACACATTTCACTTCCTTAGTTTTGAAATAGGGTTTACCCCATTAGACTTCACACAACTTACTGGAGTCCTATTGGCCAAGGACAACCCATATCATTACAAAATATGATTAATGATCAATTACATGAGATTGCACCCTTAACCATAGATTGTTTGCTCCAATATGAGCAAAAAAAATTAAAAAAACTCTTAAAGAAGATAATTTAAGAGAATTGAGTGAAAAAATAATTTGTAAGAAGAGAAGTTGGAGTGATTTGAATAGAGAATAAGAATTGTATTTATAGAGGACTTTAGAAAAAAATTGAAAAAAAAAAATTACAGTTGAAATCCGATGGTGAGAAGATAGAATGTTTTGAATGATGGATGGTTAGAATCGGGTGTGATAGAGGTGTAAACGAATAAAGGTCAAATAAAAAAATTACGAAAACTTAGTTTTCGTGTAATATGACACGAAAACTGAGTATAAGTTCCAACTGTCAAACGAATACTTGGCTTCCGTAAAGCGCAGTTTTACAGGAAAACTGAGTTTCCGTCATTTACCTTCCCTAAACGAGGGATTAAATGTGATCCACTTTAAAATATAGGGAAAGGATATAGGAAATCATAGGATTTGGATTTTCAGTTTTTTCCCTACGTTGAAGGGATGGGGAAGGGATACCCCTCACATAGTGCTCGGCCTAGAAGCTGGCTTATTATATCTAACTCCAAATTGTCAAAGGTTTATCGGTTTATAAAAACTTTTCTATAAGTCCGATATGTTCCCAACTGAGTTAAGTACAAAATTATATTTTTTAAAATTCCAAGAAAACACAATAATTGGGCGTCTGAGTCGAGCTAAATGAAACTCACTTCTCCCGTATATGACGAAGAGAAAATATATCTCACATGTCTCTTCATAGATGCCGGTAAAATTATAGATATTCGTTACCGCTCAAATATTTACATGGTAATATACTGCTAATATATAAACTTTATTGTCTTTAGCCGGCTTACCCCTAAATGAGTAGATTTTCTGATACCAATCCCAACATGTCATAAGTCTATGGATAGAACTCCTAACCCGACCAGTTTTTTTGTTTTGTTTTTTTTTGAACGAAATTTTACACAAATTGGTCAATTAACCCAAAAACAACAATTTTTGGGTGAAAAAACATGTAAAATTTGATATTGTTTAAATGGACGAGAATGTAAAATAGTCAGGATATAAAGAGTTTCATCCTACCCATTTTCAAATATTTTTTCTTATTTTTAATTTACATCAGGATGCATCCAGTTTCACCCTCGCTATTTTTTAAGCTTAAGCCAGGATGAATCCAGATTCATTCTTGCTATTTTTTTGGTGTTCATTTCACCCATACTAATTTTTACTCGTCCATTAGAACCATCTTTTAAAAATATTTGGCAATTGACCAAATTTCTCAAAAATTTTACCCCTTTTCGATCATAAAATATAAAAACCAGTCGGTAAGTTAATACAAAAATAAATTTAAATTCTATCAATTGTCTTGTTATTTGAAGTTGCAGAAAATCCTACACTATACCCCTCATATGATTTCATTAATACTCAACTCATTTTTAGATTAACAATCTTAATTTTATTGATGAATCTCTGAACAATCTTACAAGATAAGATGAAAGAATCGCTGTTGTGTTGCGTTGTTGATAATTTCGCTGAGATATTATCGTTGCGAAATTCTGATCCTACATCTTGCCTCTTCTCATATCTTCTCTGCGAAGTAGAGAATGATGTGAGAAATGCCGCAGCTGTTCATCTTTTCATATTCTGCATTTATCACATGTATTCTTTTTTCCATTTGTTTCTTGACACGTCTTCTGTAACCGCAGTTTTTCAACCGCTCACGTCTTTTCGTCTTAATGGTGTTTATTTCTTCGAGTAAAAAATCTTCTTTATATATTCTTCTTACTCTTGTTTTCACGTTCTTTTTACTTTCTCTTCTCTTTTTATTCTCTCATCTCTGCAAATCTATTGTTCTTCCGTAAATTCCGCTACTGTAATCCTTCCTTCTTCAATCTTCTTACTTTTTATTCATTCCCATACTCTATATTCAAGTATGCCTCCAAGTGGCCATAAAAATGAGAAAAACTTAAAAGACGTCCAAAAAGATCTTGCAGAGAAAGGTTTTACACTTTCCACCATTCCTGGTGAAAGTGCCAAATCAATTCTTTCTATCAAACTTTTCTCTGATCAATATTGTGATGATCAATCAATCATAATTTCGCTAGGTCAAATTCTCGCAGGTCTTCCCATTCCTATTTATGGTCCAGATATTCCCCTGTTTTATGAAATTCTCGCTCACTCGGGATTTTCGCGAGCTATCTTTCAATTGAGTGGGGATTGCATCCGTCTGATGTTAGAGTTCGCTAACCGTGGTGCTAGTAAAGGATCTCTGTACTCCAAAGAACTTAGGGATCCTAAATTCGCAGACTTGGAGATAATTGTTGAGAAATATACAGT
Organism: Papaver somniferum; assembly: GCF_003573695.1. Taxonomy (NCBI): domain Eukaryota; kingdom Viridiplantae; phylum Streptophyta; class Magnoliopsida; order Ranunculales; family Papaveraceae; genus Papaver; species Papaver somniferum. The sequence goes on along the minus strand of NC_039362.1, from coordinate 179,138,678 downwards.
AGCGAGCTTCTTTGAAAATTATGAATTGATCTCCATGAAGAAAGAGAATACTCGCTGGGGTATTCGTTTGAAAAGGAAAGATAACATTGATGAAGCGAAAATACTTATGCAAGACATTGATTAGCATTCTGGTAAGAACACAACTACTCGTCAATCCGAAGATGATAAATGGTGTGTTTTTCCCTTGATGCTAAAAGGACCTTATATTGCTGGATCAAATATTCTTCTTGAGAATCTCGCTACCTATCAACCTTGGGTATTCTCTTGGACCGAAAAGGAGAAAGAGGTATGTTTCTTCCAGTTTCGCTCACCTTATATTTCTTTATTTGTCTTTGTTCTTTTGTTCGCTGACCCTTGCGATATTCTACAGATCCAAAAACTGAAAGATAGTTATAACAGGACTGGGAAGACTAGTACCTTGTTAGCTCTTCGCTCATACACATATGAGGTAAGAAATTTTATCTTGTAATTTTAAACAGTATACTGTTGCTTCCATTTGTTATTTCTATCTGTGTGTGAAGATTATTGCTGAAATAGAAGAACCTGCCGATGTTGCGAAGACTGGTGATAAAGGAAAAGTTGCTCTTCGCAGGGAAAAATCAACTGCTCCTCCTTCAAAGAAAAGAAAAGTCCGTTCTTGCTACAAATATTCCTTCTCATGAAAACTCCGAGAATGATGATGATGATGAGGATAATTGTGATCTTGCTGCAAATGAAGATTCTCCATCTGAATCTTCTATGGCTAAGCTCTCTGGCCTCTTTTCTGATTCTTTGCAAGGAATGGGAGATAGTCAATTCGCTAACACCTGTAAAGCTCTCGCTACAATTTGCGATGTTCCTTTGTTGGATGGTGATAATTCTCTTTGTGGAGTTTCTAGATCAGTGACTCCCAATTTCCTGCATTCTCTTAATAGTATGGTATACTTTCATCCTTTTACTTCTTCATTGTTGTAACTCAAAATCTTTTTCTGTATTAATACTTTTTATATTTTCTCGCAGGCTGGAAAATCTTCTTTCGCTGTTTCCTCAGATCTAGAGAGGAGACGCGAAAATCTTGAAAAGAAGAATCTTCAATTTCGTACAAAGAATGAAGAACTGGAAGCTGAAGTCAAATGTCTTCGCGAGAAAAACAGACAACTAGAAATTGATTCTTCTTCGTATAAGAACAAAATCTCTAGCTTTCAGCAAGCTAATAATCAGCTCTATGGTATGTTCTTTTCTCCTTTGCCTTCATTCATTCATCCTGTTGTTTTATCTTATTTAATTGATCCTTTTTGCAGACATTTATGGTATTTCTGATGAAGCTACCATTCTTCGTTCATTTCCTAATGCCTTGGATAATGATACCCTTCTCGAACGTCTTAATAAATCTTTAAATAGTTTCTCAAATGATAGAATTTTCATCTCTTTCTCTGAATGAACTTAGATCCAAATTTCACCTCTTAGAAATTGAACATAGATCTAGTTTAGGCTTGGCCAACCGATTTAAGCGTCTCCTTCTTAATTCTAAAGAGAAAATCAATGAGTTGAGAACCAAAATTAGCGGTCTCATAGATGATAAAGATCGCATCTCTGATCAAGGTGCTAAGGATTTAGCGAAATTCCAAGATACTCTTCTTGAAGTTCAACTTGAACGAGATGAAGCTAACCGCAAGAACATCGAGCTATGCGAAAGAGAAAACCAAATTCGTTCTCGTCTTCTTATAAGTAATGAGGATGAATTTGTTTGGGCTGCGAAAATATTAGATGATGCCAGAAAAGATTTAGGTGTAAATGTTAGTCTCCAAGCTGAGCATACAACCTTGATTAGAGATATGATTTCTGACAGAGAAGGTTATTAACTGTTCTTCTTTACTAATATTTTGTTTCTTATCAAGTTAATAATTGATTGTCTTTTGCTCGCAGATTCTGAAAGTAGATATCGTGAAAAGATTGAGGAACTTGAAGCTGAAAAATAGGAACTTGCAAAGAATATTTCTTCTCGCAACGACAGGTATTCTAGATTAAAGAATCAAATCAAGATCACTGTTGCGAATTTTAAGAATGATGCTATGCATTTTCGCAATCAAACTATCCAAATGGTTTGTGATGACCATGGTATCCCTCATTCTGATTATCCTTGTCTCTTGGAAGAGATCCCAAAGAATATTCCCAGTCTGATTACTTCTGATAGCGAAGCTGATGATGAAGAATCTGATGGTGATGAAGGTTCTGATGGTGATGAAGGTTCTGACACAGACGAAGAAGAGAACAAGTCTGATGAAGATGATGAAGGATCAACTAAGAAGTAGCCTTTTTTTTTTTTTATCTTATGTAATACTTGTACATTTATTCCTTCTTTCTGTATATTTGTGAATTCTTTTGGTTCCCCATATTCCTTCATATATGGGTTTCTTTCATTTTGACCTACATTCATTAAAACAATTCTTCCTTACAATATAGTTAATCAATATAATCATTAATTTTTGAATTTTTGTGGAAATCTATCATACGGAAACAAATAGCATTTTCTAGTTTCATTCATTCCCATACTTGCCTCTGTTATTTGTATCCAAATGAGAGATTTTGTAGATTTTTCTTATTTTGTGCCTCAATTTTGCAGTTAATTATGTATAATTTCGCAATCTTATGCAAAGTGAATTTTGATTCTTTTCAAAATCTCATTCATGTGTGGTCTTATTTTTCCTTCCTAATTAAAGGTCTTATTATGCCACCTCTTGTCATTGCGACAAAATCGCAGGACATTCTTGCACTTTCATGCAAAAACCCATTGATCTTGCCTTAACTTTTTATTTTGTATTGTGGACTCTTCAGGAATGTTGCGATAATATGATAGGCCTAAATATTCTTGCGAAAATAAATCCCCATGACATTGCCGTCTTGCAACGAAATCGCAGGACGTCTTCGCACTTTCATGCGAAAACCCATTGATCTCGTCTTATCTTTTTCTTTTGTATTATTTCCTCTTCAGGATTGTTGCACAAATATGACAAGCCTTAATATCCTTGCGAATAAAAAGTCTCATGACATTTGCGTCTTGAGACACTTATCAGCTCCCTAATGGAGGGTGCCGCCCTTATCTTCCCCCTGGTTGCCCCTTCAAGGAGGCGTACTTCTACCATACAAGGTTAGCTCCTCCCATCCAGTCTTAACAACAACCAGTTGTTTTCGCATCTTCTTATCCCTTTTACCTATAGGGCTTATGGTTACGAGAATGCACCCTAAGTGGGTTTTCTTCAGGCGGAGTGCAGTATAAGGCAAGACTTTTCAAGAATGGCAAAGTACGCTTCAAACGCCCCTGGCACTCTTGACTCAACCGTGTACCTCGGAGCCTTGATCAGATCTGCACTCCTTGGGAGAGTGCTTATTACCTTATTCGCCCAACCTAAGTCATATGATTAAGCTGAGAATCCAAGGTGCCTCTCTCGGATGGGCTTTATTGACCCCAAATCTCCATGACTCAGGTTCCGGTGGCGGTGTAGCCTTTCCCCGAGCCATGCAACAGGTACCCCCTTCAGGCCGAGTGCAGTATAAGCCAAGTCTTGTCAAGAATGGCAAAGTACGCTTCAAACGCCCCTGGTACTCTTGACTCAGCCGTGTACCTCGGCGCCTTGGTCAGATCTGCACTCCTTGGGAGAGTGCTTATTACCTTAGTCGACCAACCTAAGTCATATGCTTAAGCTGAGAATCCAAGGTGCCTCTCCTAGATGGGCTTTATTGACCCCAAATCTTCATGACTCAGGTTTCGGTGGCGGTGTAGCCTTTCCCTGATCCATGCAACAGGTACCCCCTTATATGACGTACTTTAGGTCTTACATTTGACTCTTGCGAAATTGTATTCGCGAACTAGGGTGTACGCCATAAAGGTTCGCCCCTTTCTCTTTTGTCATTGTTCTATGATTGTCTTCTGTAAAATTCATTATCTCTGCGAGATTCTCGCACATCATCATATCGTATTTGCATTTCGCAATCTCAATTTTGTCATTCAATAAAATGTATTTTTGAGAATTTTACTTATTGTGAGAGTGTCGCAACAAATTAATCATTCATACATTTCTTGCTTTTATTACCTTTGCCATCCTCTGCTTCTTTATTATTTTCTTCTACTGCTTCCTTGGTAGTGGTATGTTCATCATTTTTATTCTGATCTAGTATTAGTTTCGCAACATCTCTTCTTCTTTTCTTTCGATTTCATCCACCATCAACCTCTCACTTCTTTGTGTCTCTTTTATTTTGTTTTGCCAATTTTCCTTCTTGTTTGCTCTTCCTTCGCAAGATTCTATCTCAGTTTCGTAACACCTCTTTCCTTCAACCGAATCTCCCTTTATGATTCCTACACCGTTGGGGTGAGGGAATTTGATGCACTGGTGGAAATTTGAAGCTACACCTAGAATTCCATGTAGCCAAGGTCGACCAATTAATGCATTGTAGGGTGATTCTACATTAACGACACAGAATAAGATTTCAGAAGATATTTCCTTCAATGGAATTCGCATAGTAACCTCCCTTTTAGGCTTGTTAGTAGTACCATTAAAACCATATATCTTATATGTTGATGGTATAAGATCATCATCTCTTCCTCCCATAGTTTTATAAGTATGATAAAATAAGATGTTCATATAGCTTCCAGTATCGATTAGAATTCTATTAATTTCCCATGTATCTTCAGCTTCATCATCCTCATCTTCTTTCGATTTTGGATTAATTTCTAATTTTACTACCAGTGGATTATCGTGCACCTCTTCACCTTCGGGGATTTCTTTTGCGGTAAAAGAAATGATCTGTTTCTGTCATTCCTCTAGTGGCGAGATTTTCACAAAATTAATAATTTCTCGTCCATCATTATCTCTTTCGAACACTCTACTTAAAACATTGTCATGAAAATCTTCAATTGTCTTGTATGAATGTACGATAGAGTGACAGAATAAATTCTTTGCTTTTGCACCAACTTCTATGAAGAATGTTTCCTTCTTTTTCATCGTGTTTACTTTGTGATGTTCTGGTGGTGGTGGAAATGGTTAAGATTGTGGGTATCCTACCAAAAAGTGATTTAGTTTTCCTTGATCTATCATTCTCAGAATAATTCTTTTTACATTTCTGAAATCATTTGTTGTATGTCCATGAAAATGATGATAACAACAAAACTCATGGCTTCTTTGGTTTGGAGGTGGTTCCGTTCCCATGTTCCTTGGAGTTGGTATATTCTCCATCAAAATTATAGATTCTCGTATTTTCTCCACACTTGCATTTAGAGGTGGCATCTTGATGTCTTCCCATACTACCTTGTGACCTCCTTGTCCTCTATTATAGTTTTGTCTTTGACCTCCATAAGTTTCTTGTGGTTGATTGAGTCTTTGAATCTTGTTATTTACACCATGATTGTAGAAATTTCTTTCTCCTTCATACTACTCTTGATTCCGGCTTCCTATAGCCACCAGTTTTTGTTGATTGTTACCCGTCACCTTCTCTTGTTGCACTTGCGAAGTATTCACTACTGTGTTTATTATCTTGGGTAATAAGCTTGCATTCGCTGTTTGTGAGATGGTATTCGCAACAGGTTATGATTCCATTTCATTTTGCCTTTCCTCTAAAGCAATATATTCTTCTTGAAGTTCTCGCAATTCAGTCATTGTGATCGTATTCTTGACTCTGAAAATTTGGACATACAATAGGTTGGTTGCAGACATAGCATTGATAAATGATAATATACGATATCTCTCATCTACATGGCCAACCATTTCGCTACACATAGTCCTCCATCTTTTAGTTAGGTGCTTCAAACTTTCGCCAATCCTTTGTTTTAATCCAAACACGTCTTCTATACCAGGTCGCGAAGAATTATTACTTATATATGCCCCTAGGAATGTAGTCTGCAAATGATTGAATGATGTTAATGTATTCTTTGGTAGACCTTCGAACCATTTTAACACCTCCCCTGTTAAGCTGGATGTGAAATACTTGCATAATACAGCATCATGATTTTCCCATTGCAACATGCACCTCACGTAGGCTTTAATGTGTTGAATTGCACAAGTTGTTCCATCAAAGATACTGGTTAATGCGGGCAAATTGCATTTCGGTGGTATTCCTCCTAATTGTACTTCCCTTGTAAATGGAGTTTTCGCAGATTCTTCTATAGCTTCATCCAATTGTCTTCTTCCTATTTCTCCTATATTATTTAGCATTCCTCTCATTTCTTCTAACTCTTTCAAGATTTGTTTATTTACACCTGAATTTTGATCCATTTGTCTTTTTAATTTCGCCTCTCTTATTCTGCGTTCATGTCTTTCTTCTCTCGCGAAATTTCGCATTTCTTCTTCATTATCCTCATCTCGTCTTCTTCTGCGAGTCTCTTCTTCATCTTTATCTTGAATTCGCATATGATTATGTCTCTCACTCTCCCCTTCATGATTTTGTTCATTTCTTATTGATTCCATTCGCTGTCTTTCAGCCATCCTCTGTATTCTATCATACTCTTCATTGATATTACCGTTATTCTGGTTTTGTGTACGCCTTCTTTCTCGATTGTCGTGATTGTTCTGGCAAATTGTCTCCTGAAGCTCTTGTTCTTCCATTTCCGCTCTCAATCTTTCACGTTCTCAAATTAAACGTGCTTGTTCAGCATAATGTCTTTCAATTTCTTCTTCAATCGTCTGTTGATTTCTTTGAGTTTCTCTTTCATGTAAAATTCTTCTTCCTTCCTCTCGATTTCCTTTTCCATCTTGGTCATTTCGTCCGTGACGTTGTCCGTTCTCTCGATTTCTACCATTTTTCCCATCATCAAAAGTTTCATTTTTTGGAACGTAACGATCATCAGTTCTTTCTCTATTTTCGCGATATTCTTCATTAGGATTTGATATTTCTTCTTGAATATTGTTTCCAGCATTAATTGTGGGTGAGTTTTGCCTCATTTCTCTTCTAGTCGATCTTGAATATGATTTTGTAATACTTCTCGATCTTCTACTCTGTAGTCTCATGTTTTTCATCCTCAATTCATGATTTTGTCTTGTTAAATTCGCACGTTCTTTTGCCTCAGCTCTTCTTTCTTCGTGTATTCTTCGTCTCAACGTTTCTAACGCTCCAATTTCCTCATCTCCATGAATTATTCCTTCATCCGCTTCTTGATTTCTCTCTACCTGTCTATGGTTTTTGGTTTGTTGCTCTTCTTTTACTTCTTCTGCTGAATTTGATTGCCAAGTGTGTATACTCACCCTATCATAATTTGTATTCCTCCCTTGTACTAGTGTTTGTTGAATTGGTGGTTGAATTTGATTTTCTCTATTACTTCTCATTCTAGTAGATTCTCCCATTTCACTTCTTTCTCTTCTAGCAATTATCTTGCTTCTTCTAACAGTAGTTGGTTGTTCTGATGTGTTACTTCTTCTAGCCATTTCTTCAATGTTAACGAATTGCAAGAAATTATGTAAAATTCTTAATCAATTACTCCAAATCATCACAAATCTCAATATTAATCTTTAATTTTTTCTAGAATAATCTTCAATACTCCCTGTTTCTAGCGCCATTATGTAGTTGCAGGAAATCCTGCACTACACCCCTCAAATGATTTCATTAATACTCAACTCATTTTTAGATTAACAATCTTAATTTTATTGATGAATCTCTGAACAATCTTAAACGAAAAGATAAAAGAATCAAGAATAACCACTGCTCTAGATTTTCTCTCTCCTATTTACTTGTTTCTTATTCAAAAAGATCTCTCTCCTTTCCTTTACAATTGAACGACGACTATTTATAGGGAAGTACCTAGTGGATAACAGCTAATCTGTCCTTTATTTTCGGATATGTCTAGCGACATTCTCGCAACCTTACAAATGTTAATCTCGCAAACTCTCTTATTTTCGCAAAATCATTACATTTTTCTCATGATTTTAGCTGACGTCGTTTATTATGTTGCTTCTAAAATTGTTCTGCGACGCTGTTGTGCTGTGTTGTTGATCGTTTCGCTGAGACATTATTGGTGCGAGATTCTGATCCTACATTATTATTTGGGATTCTTTTCCAAGTACAGTATCTTGAATTATATATGGGAGAAAGATCTATCACATGTACAACTTTAGTTCATCGTGAAATTAAATTGTTCTTAGTTAGATAAAAAAGTGAGAAAAAAACATTTCATCCCATTTTCATTGGGCTCTGAACACTGTAGGTAATCCTAGTTGAACGGGTATTGACTAACTAAGTTACCAACACATATTAGGCTCAATTTAAACTAATTTCTCTTCTAAAAAACCCAGCAGGTCATGAGGCTAGGCACTTCGATCAACCGTATCTAAATAGAAGAGAAAAAATGCAGAAAAATAAATAAAATGAATTCTTGGTTCTCTAAATTTGATCGACAAAATCCTAACTTTTTATCAGTCCAATCAACAAAGTAAGTGATAGAATCAAGCTATCCGAAAAATCAACAAGGGGAGCTGATTTTTCACAGGTTGATGAACAAAATAAGCTACCCAGAAATCAATAAAGACAAATTTGGACATTTAGGAAAATACGAGGATAATGTTGTCATGTTCACCATCTTTACTGGCGACCCTGTTTAAGTGAAGACTGCATTTATCTATAGGCAACAACTTTAGGCTTTGAGTGAAGCAACTGGATGAGAAGGAAATGAGTAAAGCAAATGGATGGGAAGAGCACAGAGCGCACCCCTATTATGTCCGAACAAACCTGCGCACTCCTGGCTCTGGCAGGCTGCAGTAGCATCCAGACATCTTTTTGCAAGAGACGGTAGGTGGTGTAATTTAGCGATCAAAATTAAGAACATATAGCCTGAATGAAGATTGAAAGGATTTAAAAGCAAAAGCTTAAAAAGACATTGAAACCGTTTGAAGACTCGGGGAATTACCATACAAACATAACTAGTAGCATTACAAAATAGGCGCACCATGAACAAATTGACGCAAACATATATCAAGTTTTTTTTGTAACAAATAACAAAAGAGGTTAAATTTTCACTATTTATCAGTAAAATTAAAGTGCTCCAATCCAATATCTTAATCAGTTGTTGCTAGCTGGTTCAATCAACCAATCATGGTGTTCAAGAGATGATGACAAATTTTGATCCTCCTTGTGAAGCTCTTGTTGTTGTTGCTTAAAAAATTGATCAGCTGCATCATTATTTGAAACTAGCACTCCATTAGTACCACCACCACCACCACCATCCAAACTCTTCAAGAAATCAAACCACCATGAGTAACTAGAACTAGCTAACTTATCCCCCAAATCAATATTAAAATTATCCTGATCTTGCAGCTGCTCATCACAAATGTTATAAACAACATCACCACCAGTACTGTAATTAGTTGCTGAAGTAGTGAATGAGGCCGGGGTGACAGGAAATACAGAAGGTGAAGTTGTAGACCAAATTGGTTGTGACACTAGAGGTTGCCACAAATAAGAATAACCACCAGCCGTCGCAAAAGGAAACTTATTCATTGGTGATGCTGAGTAAGAGCAACATTGATGATGGTGAACAAGACCACAACTAGTACAATCGGCAACACCCCTACAACTACCACAACCAGTGCAAATATTGCTAACAGCAGTAGTAGTATTATAAATGGTACCAGAAGCATAGCCATTTGTTCTTGCAGAAGCAGCAACACTATTACTTGATCTATGAAGCTGTAAAGCATTAGCTATTTCTTTTCTAGCTTCTGCAGCTACATCAGCGACACCATCAAAAGAACAACCACCGAAGCTTATATTTAGACCTTTAGTTGATGATGATGATCTCCTTCTTGTTCTTGTAGTGGGTTGTGTTTTTCTTGATGATTTTTTGCTCTGCTCAGCCATTTTTGCATCTAGCTGAAGATAAATCCAGAGAGAGCTTTTGTTTGTTTTGATGATGTAAAAAGCCTAAAAGGTGTTATAGTGGTGTTTCTCTGTTTGCTCAACAAGTTGGGTTAATGAGATATGAATACTGAGTACTTTAGATAGATAAAAAGAGAAAATCAGTGTGGAATTGACATGTATGCTGACACGTTCTCTTCAATGCATGCAGAGGTAGCTAGCTTAGCTACTTGACAGATCAGACAATTTAATGTTATGTTTAATTTTTATTCCAACCATCTTAACTACTCTGATAGAGTGCGATTTTTACTTGGACCACGGTTCTGCACTTAAAACATGTCCTAATAACAAATAAGTCAATGAGTAGTGCTTTGGGTGGGGATGTGAATATAGATGGGTCCCGGAGCCAGAGTTGAAAGATATAAGTGGCAACAAAAACCTCTGAAACCCAGTTGGCAAGAGAAATTATTTATCCCAGTAATTTTGTCATCTAGACCGAAAAATGTGATTATAAACATGTTACTAAATGGTAGACGCCCATTTTTTCATGAAAAACTATTTTAACACTTAGATGTCGAATGGGGTACTTGCATCCAGTTATCCAAAGTTGATTTCGCCTTTGGGCGTAGGCTTGCCATTCAAGTAAATCTCGTCTTTTTCGACCCAAAAAATGAAAAAGAGCCAACATTTGATATCCTGTAACATTTAATCCAAAAGTGTCACATAAAATACATATAAGATGCGATATAAACACGTTTCTTAGGTGTTGGATGTGTTCAAAAAATTAATCACATGCTCAAATTAATTAATTTTTTCAATGAATCAAGTGCAAATTAACCAAATATTGACACCTATTTTGGTATAGGAGGGGTTGAGAACGGGTTTGTGTAGTTTCTTACTTTGTTTTACTGAGATGCCTTGTCTAATGCTACTAACTTGGATTTTTATTTCTTGGGATCACATAAGAGAGGCAGGAGGAGGAAAATGGGAATATCGGGTTGTTGAACTTTCATTGATAGAAAATGAAGAAACCAGTCTAAGAGAATTCCTATCTTCTGAATATCTGATTTTAGGATTAGAATCTTGAAGTAGTAGTGGTAGTTCAGTTGCTTGTGGTTAGGCGTGATCTGTGGGCGGCAGCAGTAGCAGAGCCTTTGTTGTAAGTGCGAAAATTTACTCCTATCTGTTTCTCTGCCAAAGGGCCAGCCTTTTTTTTCATTTCCCAACACCATTTTTGAGAATGGTCAAAATCCAGTCCTTGCTCACTGGTTCCACAGAATACGCTAGTTGGACCAAAGACCATACATTCATAGATAGGGAAAATACGCTAATTAACGAAACAGACGTGATTCTGCGACTTAATGGTGCCGTGGACTAGCCATATGTACCATTATTTTGGAATTTGCATTTACCCCATCTGAAAACATGTAGGGACTCGCGAGGGTGTTTGGATAAAAAGTACAACTACTTAGGGTCCGTTTGCCACACAAGATTTAAAAATGCAGTGTGATTCCAATTACACGTAGTAGAAAGTCACTGCATTGGAACTACCTGCGACTGAATGTTTGGTGTTTGGCTGGGTTAGAGTAGAAAAAGCGAAGGGTCCGGAAAGAGAGGTGATCTTGCTTTACTGAAGACGCAGTAACAAGTTAAAGACATATATATTGATCTCCTATCTTTCTCATACAATGCAATAAGGTTTCTGTTTTCGTTCTAAAAATCTTCAAAAGCTTATTTGACATCAGATCGAAATCGAGATCTCTATTCACAAAAAAAAAATAAAAAAAATCGGGATTTTTACATAATCGGATATCCATTACATCCATCATACCTCTAATTTGCTAGATCTATATTAATTTCAGTGCTTGTATCTCATGTAAAGTGGAGGTGAATTAATGAAGAAGAACAGATGTGTTGGGATCCTAGTCCCACATTGGTTAGGTGGGGCTTAATTGGGTAGTTTACTAGTCAATGGGTTCTCTCAACTTGTAGACCGGTTTTAGAGTTGAGTTATACCCATGGTCTTATGAGTTGAGTTCCCTCAACTTGTATACCGTTGTTGAAGTTGAGGGAGAGATTGGATAATGCAACGCTTGAAGATGTGATTTTCCATCCATACCCTCTTCCACCAGATGAAGAGGAAGAAGTCGAAGTTGATGATTTCTCACCTTATGCGGGTTATAGTGGACCGTTGTTTCATCCTGGCGGTTGTACAATGTATAATTTTCGTTTTTGAAGTTGAGGAAGAGATTGGATAATGCAACGCTTGAAGATGTGGTTTTCCATCCATACATTGTTCCATAAATGAAGAGGAATAAGTCGAGGTTGATGATTTCGCACCTTATGCGGGTTATAATGGACCGTTGTTTCACCTTGGCGGTTGTACAATGTATAATCCTCGAAGAGTATTGAGACAACTTTGTTGTGTCCAAACTATCCCACAAGTGGAAAACTTCAAAATGAAAAAGCGAGGAACTAAGAACACCGTCAAATATTTTACCCCAAAACATGAACCAGCAGCTCCATCAGTGGACCACTGGAACAACTTTGGGAATTATCTTTTTCCACCTGAAAAGTGTGAAGATTCGTATGATGATCCAAATGCCACTGAAGAGGGATATATAGAATGGTATGAAAATATTTCTCATCTTCTTGTAATAAACAGAGTCCGACAAGCCCGTGCTGAGAAAACGAAAGCGAAGGCAGTGGAGAAAGAGGCTCAGAAAATTCAGAAGCATATGCCTACCTGTGGTGATGAGGCCTTGAACTTATGGAATGCCGCGGTAAGATATTTTCTCTTATTTTTTCTTTTCAAATTGTTATAAAATATTGTAAAATAATAGTTATTTATGCTTTTGATTGAAAAAAGGTGAAGGTAGGTACGAAATTTTTGAAGAAAATGATGGAAAAAATCCAGAGGGATAGCCGATGAATACTCGAGAACAAACAAACCTCTACAACCAATGGACTAAGGTTTTATCACCCAATATTGTTGATCCAAGCCAGACCATCCCGGTGAAATGGAGTCGCCGAGAAGGGGAAGGTGCAAGTCGGATAGTTGGACAACAAAGCAGTGGAGAGGACATCCAAGTGACCACGAAGGACTAGTTAAAGCTCATAAACGCAAGAATAAAAGACTTTTTCGCAGTGGTCGTCGTGGATGAGTGATTGCAACAATTAGTAGTTTGGTTTCTTATGTTTAGAAAACTTTTTTATTGCGGGTTTGGTAGTTTGTTTTCTTATATTTAGAAAACTTTTTTATTGCCTTATATTTGTGTGTTTCCAACAATTAGTTATGGTATTGTGGATTAGTAAAGGAATTTGATAATTTGGTTTTTAATTTGTGTTTTAAGGATTATTTCGGCTATTAGGCTAATTTATCGATCTAACCGAACTTCATTACAAAAAAAAAAGATACATTAAGGTAGTTCTGTTAGTAGGCCAAAAATCGTAAGCAACCTAACTTCGCAGTCCAGGAGTTCGATTAGCATACAAATTTCCGATATAACCGAACTCAACAAACAAAAAAATTCAGAAGTTACAGAGAGATATTCGGTTACCTGGTAAAAAATAACAGGTAACCAAACTTCACAAACAAAAAAATTCATAAGTTACAGAGAGATATTCGGTTACCTGGTAAAAAAATGAACGATAACCTGACTTAACACTTGACAATTATCTTTGAGTCCGTCTTATTAGTTTGGTTACCTGCAAAAATATGACAGGTAACCGAACTTAATGCTTCAAAAACCAGTCCTAATGTGCTAAGAGTTTGGTTACTTGCCATTTTATATTAGGTAACCGAATAACTCTCTGTAATTTTTGATTTTTTTTGTTTGTTAAGTTCGGTTACATCGGAAATTTTTATGCTAACCGAACTTTGGGACAATAAAGTTCGGTTACCTGAGCAATTTTAGCAGGTAACCGAACTTTTAATTTCCAAAGCTTTAGGATGCTTGTACCATGAGAAATAGAGCCGTTAAGACTGACTTTTTTTTTGGAATGCAACAAAGTTCGGTTACCACGAAAAATCACACTGCAAACCGAACTTTAGTTGCATTGCACATTGTCAAGACACCACAACTTTATTTTGAAAAAAATTGTCGTTTCCTGGCCACCTATGTTATATATACGAACTAAACTTCCTCACTTTCCATATAAAGCCTCTTAAAAATGGCAGTGCAACGTCCCAAGTTTACTCTCAATGAAGATCTTTCTCTTTTGTGTGTATGAATTATGCAGTGCACTATCCTAAGAGGGGTGAAGAACGACAAATGAATGGCGTAATGATTCAGAGTTATTGGGGAAAGATTCATGAGAAATTCTCCTCCGAAACCGGAAACCCCCATAACTGTGATCGTGCAGCCTTGCTTATTCGATTTTCAAAGATAAGACATGGAGTCAAAGAATTTATTGGTTTTGTTCGAATTGTGAAGCGGTATCGACTTAAAGGTGAAACATTCGAGGAAATAGTAGAAAAATCTCAAAATGCATGGCGAAGATAGGAATGAAAGAATTTCAAATATGAAGCTCATTTATATGTTTTTAGGAAGTTGTTTTGTGTTCGTTTCATATATTAAGTAGTTGAGCTATCAATATTTATATAGAGAGTTAATAAGTTTAAAATTTATCTTTAGTATCACCCTCAACCTTTGTTTTTTATGTTGGTGTTGCATTTTAATTAATTTTCAATTAAAATCGTTTTTCAATTTTAACTAAATTATAGAACTTTTAGTATCGCAAAACTAGTGTAATTGCTCTGTCCAGCTAAAAGTTCGGTTGTTTGTCCAAGTCATATATCACACCGAACTACGAATTTGGTTAATTCGCTAAATATAGTTTGTAATCGAATTCCAGTATGAAAACTCATAGTTCAGCTACCTGTACAATTTTACCAGGTAACCAAACTCAAAGTTCGGCTACCTGCGAAATTTAATACGTAACTGAACTACATTGAATGACAATTCAGCATAGGGTTCGGTTACCTGCGAAATTGTACCAGGCAACCAAATAGGTCAGTTCGGTTGCTCCATAAACTTCTTTTTCCTAACCGAATATATCACCGTAAACCTTAAGAAAATAAAGGTAAATTATACAACTACACTATAATTTCTAAAAACACAATCTTTAATTCATAGTATAATGTTCAAAGCATATTTAATTTAATTATTGATACATTTAATCATCCTCAAGGAAAATTTGACCTTCGTGTATAATTTCGTCTGACTCCTTCAAAGCTTTCCACATCTCCATGTTATGCTCATACATAATGCACCAACCAAACATTGTGTCGGGGTTAGATCCATGCCAATAAGAGTTTCCAGATATCGGAGGAAATGTACAATTGTCTTCTAACCGGAGGCCTATAAAGTGGTTGTTCTTAATCAACGCAATTGAATGCATCTTTTGAGAAATAGTGAACCACACAATTGAATGCATCGGCGATTAAGTAGCCACATATCAACATGCCCATCCAATGATACCTTGTGATTGGATTACCCCCGTGGGGACGATGTTGATACCTAACAAACTTCATATTGAGACTAGCATCCTCATTGCACAACATTGTCTTGTAAAATTCAGGGTTCTCCTTTAGCTTCATCAACAACCTTTGCCGGACATAAGTGATTGGACAATCATTATATAGCTTGGCACCTTGGGTAAAGGGCCCTAGTTGTTGTACGACAACATGGAAGCCGCAATTACCATCCGGAGGGACGTCATCAGTGGATATGACGTACTCTCTAATGTAAAGAGGTAGTTCTTCCAAATAGCTTTTATTAGTAAATGGTGGTATATCATCATTTTGTCAACTCCTTTGTTGGTTGGGGCACATTGGATCCTTCACATTCACGCCTCATTGAGTTGGTTTGCTCAGTTCCGGTGGAGTAGGTTGAGTTGGTAGCGAGTATAACATCAGTCCTTTTTTCTTCGTATCCCGTTCACTTTTTTCACTTTTTTTTATAATACTCTTCGTACTTCATCGCGGTATGCTCATGCACCGAAGGATTTCCAGTAAAAGCGTTCATTTGACTTTTATTCTTAGCCAACACCTTTGCATATTCTCTTACTTGTTTTTTTGTTTCTTTGGTGCTTGGCCTACCTTTGCCCTTGCCTTTTCGGTTCTTCCACATTATCTGAAGTGTGAAGATAAACGATTGTCTGCATGTCACCCAAAAAAATTTGCATTTCGAGTTTCTTCATGTTCTGGTTCATCTCGAGAACGCTTATTCTCATTTCATTATCACCAAACTCTTCTCCGGCATCACCCTTTGGAGGAGGGACAAAACTTAATTGTTGCAAAAAAGGATCTATATCGCTTAAAAGGGATTATACCATGTTCATAGTTAACTTATATGGCGACAAGGGAGTCCCATAAACTTCATCATGTTACAAACACACACCTTGTCCGGCTTGGTTCCCATATGTCGATCAAATTCACCTCTACCATTAACCTCTTAATGCAAGCATGTGAAACATTATAATAGAGTCCCTTGAACAACCGAAGGTCCTCCAATTTGTTGATATTACCATATTTTTGTATTATCTTTTTGTACTTCATGATGCGACTTTTTTGAAACTTCTATTTAATTATATCAATCTCGCGGTTGAATTAATTCTCCATTGCGTTAAACACAATCACTAAATTATCGACACATCCAAAAAGATTTTTTTCAACTGGTGGTGATCCGATTCTACCAAACTTGTCATTTGATTCCCAAAGTGTTTATGGTGGTTGGTAAATGCATAAATGAAGCGCTCTTTGTGCGGTTTCAACCATTACTCAACCACATACGTTACAATATCATCGGGATATTCGGGGATAGACCAATGTTCTATAAATGCGGCAAGCTTTAGATTATACTCTTCTTCGGTGAGAGACCAAGTCATTGACTCCCATACACCGGAGAAAGCAACCCATTTAGCGTGATTTAGAATGTATTGTTTATCGAATTCCTCTTTTTCATCCGCTTGTTCATCTTTCGTTAGCTTACTAACTTCTTCAAATTCTTTCCTCTTTGGTGGAAAAATTTGAGGCTTGCACCTATTCATCACATTACACCATATATGGAACGTATAAAGCATATTATGTGCTAGTGGGAAGACTCTCTCTATTGCGTTCATTAATGCTACATCATTGTCCATCGCTATACCCCCGGGGATATCATCATCTCCGTAGATGGCCTTCAATTGTTGTAGCGCCCAAGTGTAATTTGGTTCTTGCTCATCCTTTAGAAAACAAAAAGCAACGGTAGACGGCGACTTCGTCGAAGTACGACCAACAATGTTCAACAATAGCATCTCGTATTTGTTAGTCTTGTAAGTGCAATCCATTATAAGAACTTCTTGGAAGCATTGAGAGAATTGAACACTCTTCGGATGCGCAAAGAAGAGATACGTTATTTCTTCTTCCGGACCTACCTTCTTTTGAACCGCGTAACCTTTCTCTTGAGCCAAAAAAAGTAAAATAAAAAATGTTGCATCACTTTTCTATCCTTCCATTCATTCCTTTTAATTGTCTCAATTGCATTGTAAACATATGGTGGAAAAAGATGATACGTTATCCTTGTTATCATCCTTTAGTAAGCGAAGCATATTAAGTGGTGAAATACCCATTCTCCTAAATTTAGCTATTTTCTCCATTTCTTGAGGAGTGAGCCTTGCGTCCATTGAATGTCCATCAAGATGTTCAAGATGAGGGTGGTTATGATGACCTTCCACAACATCCATAGATAGAACCCATCCCTTCATTTTTTTTGTACTTCTTAAATACTAGCTTGAACGGAAATTTAATTTTCTTTGAGCATGTTGTGTTCTTCCTCGTCGTCTTTCCTTTATACACATAACCTTCCTCTTGTGGCTAACATCGGGATCTCAACTTCTCTCACAAACCATTTCAAAACGAGTTTTGCTTTTTTTTTTCCATTCAAAACTAATACGCACATGGCTTTCCTGGCATGGTCTCTAGCCAATTCTTCACATCGATAGGTCAGTGAAATACCAACTCATTGACATAGTGATGGGATGTATATTCGAACAACATATCAACCGGAGAAGGTTGATCATCCATTGGTATAGGTTGGCATTCAATCTACAAAAATGGAAAAACATCAATTGCAATCACAAATAAGTTCGATAACAAAATGATTTTATCGAAATAACCGAACACAGAGTTCAGTTGGTAAAGCAGTTTTGCGTACCAACCGAAGTTAACGGTTTGCTTAAAAATATTTTGGTACGTGAAGTTCGGCTGGGAACTTGTTTGGGTTAAAGTTTGCGAACCAACCAAACTTCTTACATTTGGTATAATCTTATTTTTGCGTAAATTTCGGTTAAATATTTGGTTATGAACCAACCGAACTTCTAGACCCTAAAGTTCGGCAACATTGCGGGCAAACCGAACATAACTCTGTAAATCCTATAACCAAAATTCGGTAACATGTCTATTAACCGAACGACTAAAAACCTCCATTAAGAGTGAGTTCGGCAACTTGTTCTTCACATAAGGTAACCGAACTCCCTTGACCTAGCCCAAATATACTTTAAAATTTTACATTTTTTTTGAAATTTTGGATCAATTCAACCAACATTATCTAAGTTTGAAGCATACCTGGGTACCCAAATACTCTTCCTCCGGTTGTGGTCGGTAAAATCCATCATTTTCATCTTGAGATTGAGTTTGGGGAAGAATACAATTACCATCTAAGAAATAACTCATATCAGGATCATTGTGAAGATTAACGAATATTCTAGGAGAGGAAGCAGAAGAAGATTCAGATGAGCTATCATCACTTGAATACTCAAGTTTAGTGAACTCAATTTTTTTTTTATTTTCCATGTTTTTCTTCTTCATCTTCTCTAACTTTACTCTTTCAATAATTCTACTTCTTTAAAAAAAAAAACACATCCGATTTTTTAATCTCACTATTTATCTTTAACTTAATCATTTCACTAATCATTACACTAACTAATCATTACCAAAAATTAACAGGAGGGTTTTAGGTATTAATATAAATATTTAGATGAGGAGTGACCTTCTAATGGCTTACCCAAATTAAAACAATAGTCCCAAAAAAGGTTGGTCTCCAAAAAATCGTTATAGAACTACGTGCAGATAAACAGTAATTGAATTTTGAGGTTGGGTGTACTAGGCCCCAAAAACGGAGGGCCTCCTTTCAGGTAAGGCGGCATGGAAAATCTCTTTAGGCCCCAAAAAGACAGGACATTTTTTTTTCAATCTCTTCGCTATGTGTATTTATATGCAGTTTACTTCAACTCGTTCTGTTGGGAGAACAAATTGATATAGAAATTCCTAATTTCTTCCTTTATAATACCCAGATCAAAACAATTGACCCCTCTTACTTGAAGCTTTGTTATCTATGAATATATTTATAATTTCTTCCTAACTAAAATCATTTTGCTTCGCCGGCAGCTGTCATTTACATGCCTCCATAGTTTCTATATTGCTCAAATGTAACTTGCATTGAGTTTTCTCTTCCAATTGGTGTTGTTTTAACTCCCCATCTTCCTCGTGAATATTTAATTCGTGAATTCTTCCTGTAAGAGCCATTTTGTCTCTAGCAATGGAACCAAATTTCTGAATTCTCCATGCTTTGATCATGTGTTTTAAATTTTGAAGTTTGAGGAAGAAAGTTGTACTTGCACTATCGTGAAGCTACATAGCTTCCCACTACCGCTGCACATTCCTCACGAAATATTTGTGATCCACCCACACCCTATCTAGCTTGAAATAAGGCTTGGAAGTCATTGAAAGATTCGTAAACACAAGAATGGGATTGTGATCTGAAATTGTTCTCGTCAGTACCATTTGAAGCGCTTTGGGGAAAACTTCCTCGAAATCGTGACCGAAAAAATACCTATCTAACCTGCATAAAGAGGGTTTGAACGATTATTCGACCACGTAAGGTCTAGCATATAGAGGAATCGAGGCCATGGGGATAGTCGAAGCAATGCATTTCTATATAACTTGCTATTGAAAAGCATTGAACATTCTCAATGGTATTCCAAAAGTATCAATTTTGGATTGATGGGACACCTTCATATTATTCATGTTATGGCAATTACTTACTACTAATCAAAGTTTTAAAAATAAGTTATATTATTCATGTTAAATATTTATCCATTTTCGTTCATATTTTATTTAGATCCGCGAAAATTAATATGCATCCAATCCGCTCACCCCACGGATGTCACATCCTACATATATTGGATTGGACGCAGATAAAAATCTTAAATCTGGTGTTTAGAAAGATTGGACGCTGGTGATACCAAATATGCATCCACCCATCCATTGCTCACTAGTCACTCCTAATATTCAATGTCTTTCTTGATAGGTTTCATTTGTTTTGGTTTTGTCTCTCTTTTTCCGCTCATATTCTCTCGGTTGTTCGGCTTTCAACTTCGTGAAATCTTATAGGGAAAATTAGACGCAAGCCCAAAAAAAATAATATTCTCATTGTCAGGCCCACTTACCGTGACACCCATAATTATTTCCGTGACACCCATAATTATATGAAATAATTAAAAATGTCTGCATAACGGGTTATGCATCAGGGATATAATTGGCAACGCAACTTGGATATACCATATCAAAAAAATCCGCGCCTTGGAATTTTACAAATTTTTTATCGTTGGAAATCTTTTTGAAGAGAGCTAGCAACGAGTACAAACAAGAATATCAATTTTTTGTTTTTCACGAAAAATTCGGAGGTGATAATCATTTTAGGCAAATTTTTCGAAAACTTCATACATAATCATTATACAGCCACTAAAGAAGATGCATAACACATTCTGCAGACGCATAACGAATTATGCAACCATTTTCTCCACTGCATAACAAATTATGCATCTATGACAAGTTATGTAGCTATTGTATTAGTGCGTGCATAAGAAATAGATGCATAATTCATTATGCATCTATTTTCTCGATGCATAAAAGATTGTGCAACAATTTTCTCGATGCATAATGCATTATGCAGCCGTATTTTAGGATGCATAACAGGTTATGCATCTATTTTCGCGATTGCATAACATGTTATGCAGATATTATTGCAGGTGCATGACAAGTCATGCAGTCTTTGTTTTTGTTGGTTTCAATAGTAATAAAAAAAGTTTCTAGCCTGCATAACAAGTTATGCAACAACTTTTGTAGATGCATAATAGGTTATGCATCCATTTTCGTAGTTGCGTAACAAATTATTTAACCATTATGACCAACACCAAACACCAATACATTCGTAACTTCCTAACCAGCAGCGCTAATGCCAACGCCTCAAACTCAGCTTATCCAACCATTATCCTCCATCCTAGCTTCCCAATCCACTACTACCAGGTTTCGAAATCCAGACCATCCGAATCCACTACTCCACCTGCAAACACCCATTATGCACATACCCATTGCAAACCAACAACAACACCACCATTCCTAACTCAGTTCACTGCTCCATTCATCAATCCATTTGTTCACAGCTAAACCATGACAGAAACCACCATTCCAATACAACATCTCATACCCACATAACTTAGTTGTGCCTGCTACATCTCATAACTTCGGCTCCCTGCAATTCCAACCAATTATCTCTTCTCAACACTCCTGCAATTCCAACTGATTATCTCTTCTATACAACAACCAAACAATATTACACATACATCTAAAGACTTCGTTGCATCTCATTCATCTGTTTCAACCTATTTTAAGAAACCCAGGAACTCATACCAGCTTTCACCTACTTCAATGCAATAGCAGCTACCACCTAAACTATTGCATCACTACATGAACAACCTACCAACACCATAACCTCAACCAACAACTCCAATCCACCATCTTCTTATTGTTCAGTCTCAGTCGACAAGAACACAGTCGAACCCATAATTCATAATTCATCCAACATTCTGAATCTTCCCCAAATTCTTCAATCTATCTCCATGTTCAACAACTACAACACCAACACAACTCAGTTCAGAAAACTAATAAAATCGATCAACAGCAACACCTGTACACCAACAATCAAACTCACTGTATCACCAGGTTCATTTCTGCAATTCAAATTATCCTCCATTTAAGACCTGAAATTACTCAGTTTCATCACAGATCTGATCAAATCTTCATCCCCCGATTTCTTATATGTCAACCCTAATCCTTGCCATCGACTCAAACCAATTTCTTCACTCGAATTTCTTAATAACATCAATCTAAATCTCGATTCAATCCAACCCCTAAATCATCTGCCATTTCTCAGGTATCAACAACAACAATTCTTCTCGACTTCAAACTGAAGCTTCTTCTGCAAATCAAACCCAACACAGATCTGATCCATTTCGACTCTTCAGTTCAGTCAAACCATAACTCAACCCTTCCGAAATCACCATTAAGACCTTCTCTGGTTTCATCAATTTCTCCAAATGTTTGTTTCCGTGAGTGATGATAGCGCCATGCCTCTCTCCTCTCGGTTTCGATTGAATTGAAGAATACAAATCGATCTCCCATCTCTTAACTCCTCCTTTTGCCTCTCTCTCTCGGTTTTGATTGAATTGAAGAAAAAAAATCTCTGAATAACAATATTTTAGAAAATCTGGGTGTGGGAGAATTTTCACCGAGAAAATGGATGCGCGCCTGCAGATTTCTGGGTGTGAGTTTAACAGTGGAGAAAATTTGAAGAATGGATCTGTCTGTAGTTTTCACAATGGGAAAATTAGGCTAAGGCCCAACCCATGGATAACCCATAATATGAGGCCCTTAATTAAAAAAAATTTAAATCTAGGCCCCGAGTTATTAAAGGACATCCATACCCTTTTATATATTATCAATCCCATAATTAAATAAAATTTAAAATTTAAGCCCAAAATTATTAAATGTAGGCCCAAAATTATTAAAATACAGTGTGAATGTGTAAACAGAAGTTACACATGCATATGGCATGTGTATCCAGAAGTTACACATCCTTATGCCATGTGTAATGCAAAGTTACACATCAAGAAAATAGACATCAAAAAGAACGCATACAAAAAATACATGTAATACTTTAATATTCATTTATTAATTTCTTAGCATGTGTAACTAGAAGTTACCCACGCATCTGTCTAGTGTAATTGAGAGTTACATATGCATCTATCTAGTGTAATTGAGAGTTACACATGCGTCTGATTTGTGCTTTTATGAAGTTTAAATCTTTTCCTTTCCTTCTTGTCTTCCTCCCTCCAAAATGCTTGCATATCTGCAACGAAATAAACATCCATGGATTAGGTTGGATGAACAAAAAGCAAAAAAAGAAAAAAAAAATATTAGAACGAATCGTAAGGCAAAATTATAGAACAAAGATCACAGAAAATACACATGATAACCTATCTTAGCATGTGTAACTGGGAGTTACACATGCATCCGTCATGCGTAATCATCAGTTACACATCCATATCGATGTGTATGCAGAAGTTACACATCCTCATGAGATCGGTTTCTTCACAACACAATAAAGAAACTTGAAAGCAAGTGAATGTATCTTGAGTCAGACCCTCATTCTGCATCCAGGTATGAGTAACAAGCTATAATATACGCAGAAAATGACAGAATAGGGTCAATGCATAAACAAACCATTATGTTGTCCATACACTACTTTCACTATGGACTTGTTATGGACTTAAACTGGTTAACATATCTCCACTAGTTAGTCCTACATTTACTTAAACAAACCATTTCCACTACTTACCTATAGACAGAGATATATAGGGGCATCTGGATTTGCTCGCAGTAGCATTAACTTATCACCTCGATCATCATTGACAACAAGCCGCTCATTTTTATTGTTTCAGGAACAATTGCTCTAAATTCTCAATCACTAACTGAACCTGAATCATTCAAAGCACAAGTAACTACGTAGGTTTAATCATACACAATACTACTACTTGTGAAAGACCTACTAATTTGGTAACCAATTGTGTAAATACTATATGTAAGTAAAATATATGTAACCTGAAGTTACACATTCAATCGGCATGTGTAACTAGAAATTACACATCAAATTAGCTTGTGTAACTAGAAGTTACACATCTAATTAGCATGTGTATCTATAAGTTTCACATACTTTTGCATACCAATAAATACAAAAGGAAAATCAAACACAATCAGCTAAAATTCCCAATAAAAATTTAATAGATGTATTATGTTACAAATGAGTCTCACAAGGTAGTAAATTCAGTGATTGTTAGAACAATCAATCTTAACTAATTAAACTACCGAATTGCACGCCATAATACTTTTAGTACTGCAATCAAGTAATCTAAAGAACATTGTCAGCTGTATTTTAATCTGATTTATTGACATAGCGCATACTACTGAGAAATGATGACAGAGTTAATCCATAAGTACAGGTCTAGCTAAGGGTTCAGTGCAGGCTGGAAGCCAAATAAACACTATGAATACTGAAAAGAAAAAAAAAACTTTAAATTATTATGTATAACGTACCATATCCAGAGTGAAAACCCCTCAATTTGGCTTTTGTCATTCTCCGTGCATGATATGGAGAGTGAATGTGGTTTGGTTTGCAGCTGATGAATCCATCTTTAACTAACTTCCTAATGTGTTTCCCTGCACAAGACAACACAAAACCAATAAACTCAACAAAAAATAAGCATAACGTAGATACAAACCAGTAGATCCGCATAGCATGTGCAACTAGCAGTTACACATTCGGTTAGCATGTGTAACTATAAGATACACATTCAATTAGCATGTGTAACTTGCAGATACACATGCATCTGAATTGTGTAACTAGGAGTTACACATGCATCATACTTATATATGTCAACATAAAATCAACAAATTCATACGATACATCAAGTGGTAAAGTAACTGAGTCCATAAGACCCTACATAATATACCAAAAAAAGTAATGTTCAGCTATTATCCATGTAGCAAAGCTTGCAATTCATTCTATGCGGCTATGCCTCGTTTATAATAATGAACCTATATATCTTGGGGAAAAATGGTTACCATCAAAAAGTTCAGGTACTTGGGCAGAAGATCATCGAATCCATCTGAGATGAAGACACGTCTGACGTATAACTTCAAGTTGGACTTGTTAGCATTGTAGTAACTCCCATACAGATCATGAGGAGCCTTTGGAGGAACAAAAAGAACAACCTTGAACTCAACATCACCTTCATCACTAACTTGACTTGTTCCAATCACACCAAACACCAAAAATCCTGCCAAATGAGCTATAATTCATGTCTCATGCTTAGGTATATGAACAAGCAAAGTATGAAATTTTTCTTCTGAGCCAGCTGACTCAAATCCAGAAATGAAAACAAACAAAGAATCCTGCCAAATGAGCTAATCAGTATTAAGAACAAGTAAGGTATGATCTCCTGAGAACAACAATTATTCCTTCTGATACAAGAAGGAACACATGATTTGACGTGTAAATAACACACAACCCAAGCTCAGCAAGACCACAGACAAAGCAAAACAACTAAGCATTTTTAAGGTTTAACGTCAAACTCTATATAAGAAGTTGCGTAGAGGAAGATAGAGATGAAGTATTGTACTGTCACTACGAGTTACACATGCATATTAGATGTGTAACGGCTAGTTACACATGCATATTTGCATGTGTAACTAATGTTTACATATGCCATATGCATATGTAACTACTGATTACACATGCATTTTGTACTCAAACAAGAAAACACCCCAATAAAAAACTAAAATGCCCTCCTCATTTAATAAACTGAAACAATGAAATCATTAAGATGGACCATATTTTCAGTTCCAAAGAGAACAACATACTTTTTTTTAATCTGATTCACTACATGTCTAATAGCCATTCTAAATTTTGCGTAATGTGACTGTCTGACTGAGAGGAGGTAAACATTTACTTACTATCCAATGCGCACTCTTTCAGTTACACATATCAGTTTCCTAAACCAAAAAAATCTGTCAGACTATAATTAGTAGTAATATCTTATAAAACATGAACAAATCGAGAGGCTACTCTAAGATATGAATGTATTAAGTTCATATATTGTTAATAGACATCAACCTAAGCCTTATTATCTCAAATTAAAAATTAAAATCAATCCTAATAACTAACTTACCTGATTTCAATCCCTATTTTTTCACTTTACCTAGCCTGCAGATCCTCTACATACCAAATATTCACTGCAAGCAACACAAACAAGTTATTATATACAAATTGACATTGAAAACATCGCCATCAGCACCAATATTGGCTCCAAATCCTCAGAAGAGAGAGAGACGAAATCTGAAAATGAAAAGAATCTTCTGATATTCCTCTTGTTTATATACAAAAGGGTAGTGTTGTCATTATTAAAATCTCTAATAATTAATTATGGGCCAGATCCGAAGAAAATTTGATATTTTGGGCCTAGTAATATCATTTTCTTAAAGCATGGAGTTGATAGTGGATGATCCATTTAGTGGGGCTTCTATATATTGAACCCATATAGTAGGGTGATTCTAGTATTTTTCACTTTCACAATCTTATATGGGTAAGAGAACGGGCCTCTCCAACAAATTTGAAACATCATAGATAGCCTAGGCCCACAACTCAGTATTCCTGCCGGTCATTATCACCTCAAGTGGTTAACTAAATTCGGGCAGATATCATTACCTGCTAATGATCGTTCATATGCTAATTTATGTTGACAAATACTTGGATTTTAGAGTTTACTTGTTAATTTTATTCACTTGATTGTGCAACGTATAGGCATTAGAAAAAAAAATCTCAAACAGAAAATGACTTAATTGGAGGGCACTTACCCCGGTTTGCGAAGAACGCACGATTGGGGGATATAAAAAAATTTGGGGATATAGGAAAAGGATAAAAACGGGATCCAAATATCAAATCAGGATCACCTCTTATCTAAGTATTTTAAATAATTCCTAATCTACCCCTAACTAATCAAGATCGGTGATTAATAATAATTAGTAAAATCTTAAGATTATTTGATAAATGATTAGTGTGTATTATTGTTAGTGTTTGGTTGAGTGAGGTGAGAGTAGAAGGAGGGAAAGAAAATTTGAGAGGGAAATTATTTTGGTGAAAATGGAGGATGATTGTAAAGAGAGAATTGTTGGTAAGAGGTTGAAAATTTGATTTTTTTTTTCTTTGAATCCACCATTTTTCAGATGAAAAAGCTTGGTGCCGGCTTGGACGTGGTATGAATACCATGCCCGAAGCAGTCATACCGGCATGGTATTCATACCACATCCATGCCGGCACCAAGCTTATCCAGGGGGTCTGGGGGGTCCTGTTTTGAATTTTTTCTGGTTTCATCACTTCCGGCACAGTTAGTAAATTCTCGAGCATGCCGACATCGTTTTCCGGCATAGTATGTTGCTCAAATTTCTATGCCGGCACACGATGTAAAGTATTTAGGAAACTTAAATTTTTTTCACTTGACTACCAGCATTGATAGATTTCTATCGAGCATGCCGACATTTAGTTACGACATTGAATGTTAGTTACCGGAAAACGGTGCCGGCATGGTTTTCATCAATTCCGGCATGGTCTTCATCACTTCCGGCGATGTAAAAAATTTATTTCCGGCATGGGCTTCATCACTACCTGCATGGTCTTCATCACTACCGGCATGGTCTTCATCACTTCCGGCTTGGTATTCATCAATTACGACATGGTCTTCATCACTACCGGCATGGTTTTCATCACTTCCCAATGTAAAAAAAAAATCGTTTTCGAAGTGAAGAACCGGCAGAGAAGGAGAAGAGAATTTGAAAGGGAATGGGGAATATTTGGGTTTCAAATCCCTAACCCTAAAAGAGATTAATAAGAAATGAAGATGGAAATGGGGGATATGATTTTGTTTTTTGATTTTTAGATTTATATTTTGAGGGAAGGGTATTTTAGTATTTTCATATCCAAAAATCACTCCTTAACAAACACTACTGGTTGGGGGAAGTAATCTATATCCTTGATTGGTTTTTATACCCCAATCGCACGTTCTTTGTGAAGCCCTAGTTGTTTGTTTAATCGCTTGCCCAGTTATTTGATGCAGTTTGCAGTGTGCACGCTTACCAACCGAAAAGAGCATGCCCATGCCCAGGCATAAACAGTAATAGTCTCCGAAAATCCTTTGTTTTTAATGCTCCGGACTACTTCCATACTTCTTGAGTTGGAGTAGATTCGGATGATTATAGGATTCGAATCCTGCTTCGGGAACTCATATATTTATTAATAAATAGGATTATTAATATAGAGAGGGTGTAAAAAAAATGATCTTTTACTTGTTTTATATAGATAATAATCCTAGTATTAAGGCTGCATACGGTTGGAATATTAGGGGTTGTATAGGGTCAAGAAATAGTAATCTTATAACTCCTTATCCTACTATTTTCTATAATACCTTATGTACCCTCTATTTGATTAGTGGTAACCATAGTCATTAAATAAACAAATTAGGATTAGAAAATGGATTAAGATTAATAATGAGATTAATTGTCTAAAAATCAAAACTTTTTTCATCAAATTTTCCTTTTCTCTTTTAGTAAGTAGGATCATTTTGAGAATTCTTTTAACCTTTTTGAAAGTTAACCTCCTAAGTATGATGAAACATAGCCTTAAAAAAATCAGGAGAACCTTATATTTTAAGATTTTGTTAAGTCAAATCCATAAACATCCATTAGAAATTTGATCTTTCTAGTATTTACAACTATGAAGTAACGTCGATCCAGACGTTATGGCAGTTCACGGTTGTGAATAACATAAAGTCTGAGCCTTATGTCATACTCACGGCTGGGAAATGAAGAACTCTTAGCCGTAAGCTGATCACTCCAGAATCACCTGAGTCCGCGTTACGATTTACTTGCTTCAAATCCGTTAAGGGGCACAAAACTTAGACTTTTCCCAGTATTTACGGCTAGGATACTATTACATGCTAACCGAAACCAACACTTTACATTGGGAAACTAAAGAACTGTCATCCGTAAATGGTTTTATCATTATTTTTTTTTTATTTTCAGCACAACTTTCGACTGAAAAAAGTGGTTCTGGATATAAAAAAAAAAATTGTTTTTGGCTGCGAAACCTAGTCGAAACGTCTATTCCGGCTATGAGAATTTAGACGGAAGTAGGGCTTTGTTTTTTTATTTTTGTGTTTGTGATTATCAAAATGGGTTATTTAGTTTTTGGTACTTATATTTCGTCCAGAGTAGGTGTTTGGTCTAACATTTGTCCAACTTAGGGTTTGATAACTAAAAATGACGTTGGTTTCCATTGACTATGTTATATTTAATTCTAATTAAATTATCATATAAAGAATTTATGCATTTACTATTATATCCTTCACACATAATTTTTACACGACTCAAAATTAACCTAACTGAACTCTCCATCTAACTTTCTTCCATCTTTCTCTCTTCATCTGCCGACATTACACCACCCTTACCACCACCATCCTCCAACCAGCAGAAGCTTGCTTAAATCCATCGACAATCATCAACAACATCAATTATCAAAGCAAAAAAACAATTCATTCATCAATCAAAAAAATATATATATCCAAAAAATTAACATAGACTTAGTCACCATCATTTTAATTTCTCCATTTCTTAACTAAAAACATCAAATCCAGTTTGGGAATTTTCTCTATACAAGCTTTCACTCCTGAACATAGTCATTTTCCAGTTTATAGTTTTATCAGTACCACTTATATAACAATAGAAAGATCACCATTTATTTTTATTCATTATTTAACTGAATCTTACCATCTCCTCACCTTAATATGATCTTCCCCAAAACCCTATAATAAATATTGATTTTTTTAATTTTTGGTTAAAATCAGATTATGATAATAACCCACTATGAATCGATCAAAACCCATTTACCAATTTCAAGTAATCTCTCCCACTTCAATCAATTTTGCAGTGTGGTCTGATTCATACCTGCTTTTGAATCGATCCATTACGCATTTTCAGACCACCTTCACAAATCTGAAACCCAATCCAAACCTAATTCGATAAGTGCGGTCTTGTTACTGTTTTAAAATCAATGAATCAAACGCTAATCTAAGATAAAATCTTGGCTAATTGTAGAATTTGATTTCTGAACTTTAGAGGCTAATAAGAGAAACTTCATCGGATTTCAGAATATTAGGGTTTGCAGATGGAAAAGAAGATGGGTTGGCAATAAAATACAAACAGGTAAAGTGAGATGGCGATTCTGATGATGTTGCAGTTGTAGTGATAGAGAGGAAAAAATTGACGGTGGCGGCGATGAAAGGTTTTGGGAAGGAAGAAATGGGATTTCTCTTTCCACTAAAAGGATTAGGGTTGTAAATACTAGTAAAATGAAGGGTGTAATAGTAAACTTGTGTAGTGATATTATTTTATATAAAATTTTTAATAGTTTCTTTAACATAAGTCAAGATTTATGGTGGTAAATGCAGGTCAACGTTATTTCCAAGTACCAAACCCTAAGTTGGACAAATGTTAGACCAAACACTAACTCCGGACAAAATGTAAGTACCAAAAACTAAATAACCCTATCAAAATTACTCACGACTACAAAATGTTAACCGAAAGAAGCTAATTACGGCCGGGAATTCCCATTTTCCAACCCTAGACATATTTACGTTTAGGAATTCATACTTTCCCATAAGTGGTATATGATTTACGGTTGGCAAAGTAAGAACTCCAGGACGTAAATAGCTTCAGAAACTGGTTCCTTTTTACCAAAAATTCATATAATCATATTTTGTAGCGATTCAAAAGCGAAAACAAATGATGGGTTTTCCTAGTTTATTCTTTTTACGATCATCATTTTCATCATGCTGAAATTATGATCATCATCTTCTTCATGATTTATGAATGAAAATAGAATGAAAAGACAATAATTTTGGATTTTTTTTACGATCATCATGAGGAAGTTATGATCATCATCTTTATCATGATTTATGAATATGAGAATGGAATAATGAAGAGAAATATATTTAAGTTTTTTTTATGATCTTCATCTTCATCATGATAAAATCGTGATCATCATCTCATCATTATTTTTCAATGAAAAGAGAAGGAAAAGATTATAAAAAGAAATTTATTGAAAATGTAGGATATTTTTGACTTTTCAGAGAACTTAGGTTCTCCTATCATTTTTTGGATATTAAAATCCTATGAACCCCAAAAACCAATGGTTTTGAAGTCTCAATAATAGGATTCATAAATTAATGTTATTGGATATACATATACATATTTCAAAGGTTCCAATATACAAATAGATGTATCTATTTCATGTCAAAAAGATTTAAACATGCTTGATAGTTGGAAATTTTTTGATTCAATAATAACCTAAAGTGTAGGATCCAAATATCGCACAACAGTAAGAGTTTGCGAGAATGTAGCAGAGCCTGCGAAATTGTAATGAGAGCCTGAGAGAACGTAGCACGGGATCCGAAAATGGGGGAATATGAGATGTACTCCACTGCATATGAGCTGTCATCCACTATGTAATATCCTATATAAAGAGAAAGGAAAGAGAGAGAAAGAGGGATAATCAGAAAAGGATACACATTTTAGGATGAGAAAGGGAGACACAATTAGAGAGAGAGAAAACAGAATTTGTATTATTATTATTATCTCCTTCTTCTTCCTCTTCAACCAAGAGCTCCAAATATTCATTAATGGAGTCTCAATTGTAATCCATATGTAATCAAACAATCATAGTGAAGATCCCTAACCCCGTGGATGTAGATCATATCGATCGAACCACGTAACTCTTGTGTCTTATTTTCTATTTTCATTATCTTTATCTTTATTTTCATATCAAATAAGTTTAGATCTAGAAATCATAGTCATGATAATACAAGGGGTGTGTTGTAGGATTTCCTGCAACTACATAAAGAAATATACGTTTTTTATCTAACAACTATAATTTATTTCATCTTAAACTTTGATATAATAAGATCTGTAATATTTCAATATAATATCCATTTTATATGGAGATAAAAAAATCTGTTAATTCTGAAATGTGAAGATCGTTATTATTTATAACCGACCCAAGTTAATAAAACGATGATTTTGTATTAATATATCAAGTTACTAATATATGGAGTACCAATATGCAAAAATTTTGCGGTAGAAGGAAAATTTCATTACTGTAAAAGAAAATTTTTATTAGGGGAGAAACTACGGAGGAAGATTTTCCTTCTTAGCATAATAAGAACTACCACTTTACAACACACATGTAAATTAACTAGCACTTTCCGCCGGGTCCCCCATATTGCACGGTATGTTGCCGATGTTCGTCTAGAAGACCATAATAATTTATGTCATAACTTTTTTTACAACCAATAACTTTTGTCATCTTCTTATTATGAGGATCTAAAAGTGCATCGGAGACATCGTTATACTGGATCTGTGTAAAATAGGCAGCTTCTGTAAAATCTCCATTCGGAAAATGACCACTTCCCATTTAAGGAACATCTCCATCTCCATTATTCGTTGAATTCCCTCCCCGGTATATACGTTCGACGCCAATGTCACCGAACAATGAAAAAATTTCTGCTGGCCAATATCCAATTGTTACACCTTCAATTTTATACCACAATCTCTTTTCTGATGAGTTCTGTAACAATAATATGTGACAAAAATTAAGTTATTACAATCTCATATTTTCTATCAGTTACATCATTTATAGATATTAAACTGTATACATGAGGTAAAATTTCATTTCTTGAAACAAAGGTTTATAATAACAGTTAACTTCCATTAACTATCAACATCTGCACTTTAAGTTATGCACACATTATATTCTACTGAATACAGTCTACTTACCAGATATCTATGTGATTGTATTTCAATCGCATCAACCTCATAAATAAATGTGTTTAGAGGAATGTCAGGAGTAATTTGTGGGTGAACTTGAACAAAACCAGGACAAAGAGTATTATAACAGCCTGTTTGTTTTCCATTGTCACTTTGTCAACATGAATTATTTGGATTGTTAGATGAACCTAAAATAAAAATTACAAGAAACGTAGAAGTGAAACATTATTTTTTTAAAGATTATAAGAAATTAAATGAATTAAAACTTACTGTCCAATATATGAATTTTCGAACCATTGTGTTATTGTCGTATAACATGGGATTCACCTAATAAATATATAGTATAATTTTTAAAGTCAAATTCTGTCAAAATAAAATGCGAACATGCAACTATTAATTGGAGCTAATTAGAATTTCTCAAAATGACCCCGGTTACAAATAATCTTCCTATTACCACTTTTATATATAGTTCATACACAAAGGAATTATTTCATATACCGTCCATCCAACATGTATTCTATTGTATTGATCATCCCAACCCGATCTTATAGAAATTTCAGATAGGCTATATTCATCGAGGTTTACGTTTGGCTTCCATATACTTATGTTCGCAGTAGCCCCATAGAATGTTTCACCTTTATTTTGATATATAATACCTGAGGAATTCTTGATGTACATTAGAGCATGACAATGAAGACAACTGGTCCCATTAGAAACATATAAACCTTAATATAATGATACAAAATATGCTTACGTATTCATTTTTAGAGGCAGACATGGGTTCAGTTGATAATGTCAAATATTTGGCCCTGATTAAATCTTCTTTCTGTGTCCTTCTTATGGGTACTGTTCCTTGTGAACACCTTTCTACATGAGTTCGAAAAATTGATGTTTCACCCCTACTTTTTTCAAGTCGAAACTGGGTTTTATCTGAAGAACAGGCGAAAAACTATTTAAATATAGAAGATAAAAAATCCAAAACTAATTTTGTTTGTTTGGAAGGACTATGAATATTTAGAGGCACACTACATTCCACATTAAGAAGAAAATTGCAAATAAAGTAAGAATATTTGTGAAGACACACCCAACAAGTTAACCCGAACCTTATGGTTTTTGAGAAACGGATGATCAAATGCTGGTTGTTTGTATATATCAATACAATCGTAGATATCCCCCCATGCCGACTGCCAAAGTAACAAACAAGTATTAGTTAATATAGTTACCAATATAACAAAAAAAATTCAAGTTGATACACTAGAATTTTAGTTTAAAATCCTACATGAATTGTCTTAATAGGGGTTTTGTTGAGTATCTTAAGTTGTTCTTCAAAAATATAAATCTTCTTCTTTCGATATGATTTGTTTTCCATCAACTTCATAGTTCTCCAAATTCATAAGAAAACAAACCATGACTACAAATACCAATACCAAAGTATAATTTCCCATTTGGGACTTGTATAACTATTAACTTATAAGTTATAACTAGTATTGAGCAATACCTATAACAATAAACAGAAGCCTACTTGAAATATTTAGCTACACACTGTAATAAATATAGATTGGTCTAGATCTGCAGTCATATATGTGTGATCTAATGCAGATTTTCCATTTCAAAATTACAGTTTTAGTTGTTTTACAAATGTCATAGCTAGAGTGATACAAACAAGAAGAAAACTATGATATTTATTTTAAATAATTTTTCCTTTCCTTTTTTATTTTTCTTTTTACATATTTTTTTTTGCCGGTTGCAATATAAATTCGTTTTGACTATCTAGGCTAAGCCTTATGATTAGAGGTGTAAATTGGGTTGTTCCAGTACGAACACAGCCTAGCCCCAGTACCACACAACACGTTAGTTAAATGTGACATGTTGGGTTTGACTAATTGGCATAGTAGGCCAGGACAACACGCAACATGGATTAACATATGGCACGACACATCACAACATGTTAAGAAATCACGGCATAATATGTATAAAATACTACAAAACATGTCACAGTACATCACATTTTGTGTATATTTCACAAAAAAACCTTTATTCTAGCAAGTTATTGACATTTTACTACCGTTATGTTGATTTATTTTCATAATAACACATACAATACATAAATATTTGGATAACATTTATATTGAAAAATATAAAATAATTGTGCCCGACACAGCACGACACGGAACAACACGTTTATTTTTCTAGTACAACCAGCATAGCACGCCTTACGACACGTCATAATCTCCGGCACAGCACGACACATAGCACGCTAAGCACGTAATTTCGTGGGTTGTGTTGTGCTGGGCCGGCACATTTTACACCTCTACTTATGGTCATACAAGATTCAAGGCTCAACTTCACAAGCGTTGTCAAAAGTCCAAATTGAAGTTGTGGTGGATCAAGCAACTACTTGAACATGAAATTGAATCAAGTTCTCTACAATGAACCATTTGGTCTAAAGAAATTTCACTTTTGTGCACAGCCATTGGCCGTAGAGAATCTGAACCAGAGTAACACATATGTACTGGTGATCCAACAGCTTTGTGTCCAATTATTAGGCGCAGAGAATCTGAACCATCAGATGAACACATCCATATTGATGATTCAACGATTTTTGCTTAATCATTGGGCACATAAACACTCGACTCAAACAAAACTGTACGACTTATCTCCTAATTTAAGTTAATGGGGATAAATTTTTTTGCTTAAAATTGAATTACTGTAGGGATTAGTTTTACACAAATATAATGCGACTACAACCAGGAGCACAGAACATAACATCCACAAATACAACAAAAACCTAAAGTTTTAAAGCATGATGAGTAATAACGACAATTGAATCTAAATATAACTGGTATGTCATTGATTCAGGCTTAAATTTTAGAGTCGCCTAAAGTTATATCACTAGTCATAAGGGAAGTTCCTATGGCAATGTACAAACTAAAAAATTTGTTGAGCCATGTGGATGAACAAACAAGTTTCTCCACTATGGGAAACCAAGGAAAAATGAACAAATCTGATATTTTAGGCTCCCACTAGTGGTTTTATTAATATAAACTAATAAGAGTTAGGTCCCACTAGTGATTTTATTAATATAAAGTAATAAGGATTGGGTCCCATGGGTTATTTAACTAATAAATCAAATAATAAAAAATAAATTCTAAATATAATAATCGGATTTTGGAGAGAGAAAAGTAAGGGCGTTTTTGCTTCAAATGCTGGCGTTTTTCCTTCCAACTCCAGCGCTTTCCTTCCAACTCCGCGTTTTTCATTCCAACGCCCGGCCTTTCATCAAGCACGCGCTATATGTTTTAACTCAATAAACAAACCAACAAATTTGTTGGTTTGAACATCCATTTTTCATGTTTGTTGAGTCCGTAGTGAGAGCAAAATGAACAAACTTGAGTTTGTTCATTTAGTATCCATATTTCTACCCTCATAAATATGAATGCCTGGGCTAGTATCTTGTCAAGGTTACTCAAGTCAGCGATTATGATATGCACCACTGAATAAGTTTTCTATTTTATCGCCTGTAATCACTTTTTATTTTATTTTATTAAAGAAAATCACGAGCATTGTGGCAACGTGATAAGAGCAATTCCTAAATTTTTTTGTTCAGCCAACTGGATGGCCAAACTAGATTTTCCACTATGGTAAAGCATTGGGCGTTAGACTAATAGGCGCGCGAGACAGGTTAAAACGCCGGCGTCAGTAGATCCAGCACAGGCGTTGGGAGGACAGACACTGGCGACGGAAGAACCAACACGGCGTCAGAAGATAAAGCGCCGACGTTTTTTCCAAGAACGCCAACGGGTAGTTTTTTAAAATTCGAATTTCACTTTTTACCTCTATAAATTACCACCATCTTCAAACAATTCACTCACACCAAAATTCACTTAAATTTTCTATTTTAAAAATGGCTAAAAAGTCGATCACAGTTTTTTGCGATGCAAAACTTGAAGCTGTTGTTTCTAAGATATGTGGGAGTTTTAAAAAGATTGAAAATTGAAATGCAAGTTTTAGAAGTTGCTCCAAGAAAATGTTCCGCTAAAAGACAAAGAAGAGCTCCAGTTTTGAAAGTTAATAACAAAAAATTCAAAAACAAATTAAGGTGAAACTGTCAAAGAGCGCGTTGAATGGAAAATACGTCAAATGAAGATAAACAGGAGGCCAAAACTTGTACTTGATTTTTATTGAAGTTTTTATTATTTTCTAAGCTTATATCTTGTAAAAGAATTGGCAGTAATATCAATGAATGAAAATGTTTATATTTTAAAATAGATTTTCACTTCAGATTCAGTGAAATTTATTACAATTTATTAAACTTGCAAATAACATCAAACTACATTTTAATAAACCACACCAAAAACGTTAAACTACATCAAATCCAACGACATTCTCTCTGTAAAGTTCATAGCATTCAAAATGCCTAAACTCTCTCCCGCTTTCTTCGGTAAACTAGGTATGAGCGATGGTTTCCAGTTCTTCGTTGGATAATCCAGAATTGGTACGATGAACCATCCATAATACTTCCATATAATGTTTGACTTCGTTAGTGATGAATGCAATTCTTAGTTCTAGGCTCTTACTGTTTCTTATTGCTTCGTTCCGCGATGCTACAAAATGTCCCAATACTCTTTCCCAGAAATTGTCATTGTTCATTAGTTTCACCATACGATGTAACCAACATCGAACAAGATCAACATCTTCTTCCATTGTAAATTCCGACAGCGGAATTCGAGTGCAGTAACGATGTGCTTGAGATGAACCATCTTTTAGAATTCTGAAACACGCTTCGTAACGAAAAGGCTTACCCCGAGCTTCCTCCCAATTATCAAGAGATGTTTGGATCACTTCACCTTCAGTTACACTGCTGAACTTTTCTGAATCAATTTCTATTACCAAAGCAAGAAATGGCTGGACTGCAAGCCTAATAGAATGAAAACGAGCACGCAATGGACAAGCATCTCGGTTTCCTGGGTTTCCCGTCAATGAGACGAATATTGAAAAACGTTCTCCCAAAAAGAACTTAAAGCCAAATTGAAGAAGGAGTTATTACACTGCAAGCATTGTGGATATGGAGATCCCGAATACAAACATTGTCCACAGAGAATCAGTTCATGCTCCAAGCCCGGTTGCAGGAGTTTTATGCATTTGCGGACTTCTTCTGAAGAAGACACATATGGAAGGCATTTCTGGGAATGTCCCAGGTGTTCTTTGAGCCGTCGATCAACATTAACGGCTAAGATACAATATGTGGATACCTAAACGAATATTTGCAAATTTTTGAAGTCCTGATCCGTAGACTGAATTGATAAAGCTATTGCTTGTAAGTTTATGTTCAGAACCGAGAAACAATATTTTCTATTAGTCCCTCCATGGCCTATGGGGGGCGCAAAAGGAATGGAAGTTTTCCACCCCAAGAGCAGTGGTTTAGTTGTTGGTCTATTCTGCAGAAACTACAGGCCATGAACATCGTTGATACTGCCCCTTGAACAGGGACGGATGGAGGTGGCCGGCTGGTACAAATGGGGTCGTCGGACCTCACTTGATTTTTAAATTTAACAAGTATTGCCTTGTCTTTTCGCGGTATGTATTAGCTGTGGGGGTATACTTACAGGATTGATTGTAATATTGCAATGGAAGTTCATCCGATCGGCACGACAGATAGTTGCAATGAGTAATAAGCTAACTGCAATAGTTCCCAAGACTTTAGCGTACCTCTTCTTTTTAATGCCATGAGTACTACGAGTATATAGTTTCATTTTAAGGAAGAGCAATACTTCCAGTGGCCCAGTGCTACACGTAGTTGCCTTCTTAGGAGGGGCAAGCAGTGGATGATGATTGTAATAAGGTGGTGGTGGAGTTGGTGTGTACTCGTAGGGATGTGGTGGCAGTTGATACTAGTAAGTATCATTAAGTGGAAGAGTAACACACTTAAGATGGATTTAGACGAAATGGGTCACCTTTGCAACTCCACGAATAGGTAAAATTAAACAATTTCAAATTGGACAAATGTTTGAGTTTTAAACCAACATGCCAAAACACCAAAAAATTTAGCAAGGGATCAGTTTAACTAAAGTAAAATTAACTGAATAATCTCTCTAGCTTTTTAGCTAATGGGTACAACTGAATCAGAGTCTGTCATAACAGCACTTATTTATCTTGCTTATTAGGGACTAATTGAAAAACAAAATAAAAATATTCTGTCACAGCAAAAGATGGGCTTAATGCATATTGCAGTCGAGCCATTATTGTCATTCTGGACGTAAGAGCTTCCTTGAAGAGTTGATCGGCATCAAAAAACATCTGACATCTTGGAAAAGCTGAGTTAGACTTTAGTAGCAAAGTTCCCATGGGTTAAGATTTGACTCCTACTCAATGAAAAACAATACATAATATTGAATAAAGAGCATAGTGAAGGCTGGAATAACAATAACAAAGCTTGAATAGCTAAAAAATGATACTTTACCAGTAATTCAGAAAAAGAACCAGGGTTCTCAGTTGTAGATGTACTGCTGCAAAAAGTTGGGGTGTGACCATTTTTGGCTATATAAGAACCAAAATAGTACTGCATAAGAGTCTCCCTATAAAAATATCTTGCACAAGTTGACATACAAAATTACATACATTACTTACCGTATGAGCTGTATATGGTACTACTGGATGGTCGATGTAAGGCACATAATTACTGCCATAAGGTGCGATACTGCCCATATACGATACATGAGGAGAGCTCATATACTTCCCATGGAGATGGTTCAGACTTGGTCCACCTGGATAGGGCGTATTCATGCCACGAGGGTTGTTTATATGTGTGCCTCGTCCACCTCTTTTGCCCCTTCCTCCTCTTGTGCCTCTACCACTTTGGGGTACCACCTAACTTTTTTGTTGTTGTTCTTGCTGCTGCTGATGTATGTACTGTAGTATTTGGGATGTCACAACATTCTCCTGGAGCATTGACTCGTTAATGATAATATCCTACAAACAATATTAACCAATCAGTCGAATATCTATATGCAACGAAACACTCACCTACTGCAAT
Organism: Papaver somniferum; assembly: GCF_003573695.1. NCBI lineage: Eukaryota > Viridiplantae > Streptophyta > Magnoliopsida > Ranunculales > Papaveraceae > Papaver > Papaver somniferum. Next base: position 179,099,016 of record NC_039362.1, on the reverse strand, counting down.
ATCGCAACACAACCTAGATGGACACATGATACTTAGGATCAAATCCATTTTAGATAGCTAACGGGAATGAAAAGTTCAGAACATTAACTCTTAGTATTGTAGTAATTATACAAGGTGCAAGAATTATCTTAATACCAACAAGACAAAGTTAGAACCCTTGCCTGGTTTTTTCTGGCTGATGATTTTGTCTTTGCACGTTTCTTCTTACTCCTCTTAACTCTTAGTCTTGTAGATCTAGGTCGTCCTGGACGTTTCTTTGTTGATGGATCTTTGACATCGATTGTGGGTGCAGCTTTTTAACCTCAACCATCCTAGCCTTTTCAACTTCCTTTTGCTTAACAACGAGCTCATCGATCTTACAGTCTAACCACCCATTAACATCTTTACATTGTTCATCACTTACTGAAGCCAAATCTGCAACCTCGCTGAACAGCGGAGAGGCCCCTAAGAGATTATAAACCGCAGAATCTTAGATAACCCAATAATGTGAGACTAATAATCTCAGCACGCCCCCTCACGTGTAGCCTCGTTGGGTCTAACACGTGGACAACAATAAATCGGACGCGGAGTAAAGGCGCGGTCAATGACTCGACGCAAATAGCCTGCTCTGATACCATGTTAGAATACGGGCATCCGACTCAAAATCAATTGACAATGAGTGGAGAGGCCCCTAAGAGCAACTGCAATGGTGCGAGTATAACCAAAGATCAAAGACCAAAAAAATCGACCAAATTTGAGTTTAGTTTGGTGTGTGACGCTACGGGTAGAAGACTAAATTTGGTCGAGCGTACACTATACGTTCGCCTGGTGTGGGGCGTAAACTATACGTTCGCCCCGATAAGATTCCAAAAAACAAAAAAGAAAAAAAAAGAAAAAAAAAATGGGGCGGAGGTATAAAGCCCGCCCCATATAAAGTGAACAAAAATAAAGAGTGGGGCGTAGGTATAAACCCCGCCGCACCCAAAAGAAAAAGAAAAAAGAAAGAAAAATATATGGGGCGGAGGTATAAAGCACGTCTGGTGTGGGGCGGAGATTTTATGCACGTCTAGTGTGGGGCGTTAACTATACACCCGCTTGGTGTGGGGCATTAACTATACGTTCGCTCGACTATATTTGGTTTTGGTGTTGGACCAAATATAGTCTGGAATTTGGTCTTTGGTCCGGATTTTAATCGATAGTCTGTCCGCTGTGTCTCGTTTTTTGACCAAATATTTGGTCATACTCGTCCACCGTGGTTACTCTAAGAGATTATAAACTGCAGGATCTTAGATAACCCAACAATGTGAGACTAATAATCTCATCATGCTTCACTATTCTCCCAAAAAGTAAAATTCACAATAACCTTTGTATGCGATCTCTTTACATTTTTTCTCCACCTCCTTAAGATGTATTTGTCAGATATAGACCGGATCTCGTTAAGTATTAGTACCTTGATCGCATGCCTACAGAGGATTCCTTTACTCTCAAACCTTTGGAAACTACAATGAACATCAAAATCAACTATTGTTTTCCTTTTCTTCTTCTTTCCCCTTTCATCAAAATCATTGTCGTCAGAATTAGAATCAGACTCACTTTCAGAGTCTGTATCTTCGGAAGATGTGTCATCATCAACTGAAATTTCTGTTTCTGCACCAAACAAACATTCGTTATCATCAACTGAAATTTTTGTTTCTGGACCAAACAAACATTCGTTAATTTTCTGGGTTATTTTGGTATCGTTCATACCATTTGTATTCAATACAACTTCATAATAAAGGAGTTTTGATTTTAGAGGGAGATTATTTTATTTTTTTGACAAGAGAAGGGCAAATTATATTAAAAATCAGTCGACACCAAAGCAGTGACAACTAAAACTTAAGGGCTAGCTAGTTGCTATTTCTAAAAAAACTGATTCATTGAACAAGCAAAGAGTTACAAAATGATAAGGGATATTTCTGAAAGAACTTCAGAAGCAAATATATCCCAATTTTTGTTACATGGTGTGTCCTGGCTAATTTAGCTAAAGAAACCGCCTGCTTATTACATATTTCATTTGCATGTAGCCATTTAGATTTTACAAGAGAAGAAATTTCGATTTTACATTTGTTCACAACAGAAAAAAAAAAGTTCCAAGACAGTGATTAAGGATCATCATTGATGGCTTGGACTAGAGTAAGATTATGTGACACATATATGACTTGGTTAGTCCATTGTACAGCTGAACTCAATGCTTGAGCTTCCGCTTTTGGAGGGAGATTGTGGATGTGTAGTGAAAGCTATTGATGGAGATAGAAGTGCATTGAGATAGACCACAGACAACTGGATTGAGGACAATATTATCTTTCATGTTAAATAGTTCTTTTGATCATTGCTCATGTGCTTTTGAACCTAGTGGTGCCAATAATGCAGAACATAAGCTTGCAAAGCATGCACTATCTACTTTTATTAGACATAGTTGCTATGAAGAGGCTGGATGATGGATACACTTCAGCAGGACCTAAACAATCTGTTAACTTAAAGATTCAGCTTAATGATTTTCTTATTAATAATTAATTAAAAAAAAAACAAAAACAAATTCTGAAAACAAATTTCGATCTTAGATTACAGAGTTTAGTTAAATGCAAAGAATTGTGTTGGTTCATTTTGGTATCGATTGGAATACGTTTGGGTACATCTGATATTCCGTATTAGTTATTATAAATTTACTTTTCATGATTTCATGGCTAGTAATAATTAATTAAGACCATTAGATGGGTATAATATGTATCTTATTCTTATCACGAAAAAGTATTTAGTCGGCACATTAATGGATAGTTATTGATCAAGTAATAAAAGATCTCAAGATGCATACAAATTACAATACTATCAAGAAAGAATAAGAGTAAGCATTCATGAGCGTAATTAAATAATTGAAAATTTAAAGAACAACTTGCTGTTTAGTCCTCACAAGCCCATCTCAATCCTAGCCTGCAAGAAAATCCAAGAAATTCTCGACCAGAATCAACCCAAAAATTACGCAGCGACTGTAATTGTTTTCCCGCCTATTTTTATTTTAATGGGGAAGAACAGGGGTGTCCGTAGTAAACTGGGGGTGCAAATAACAGTGGGTGCCAATAGTAAAAAAATCAGGGTGCCCTTAGTAAGCATCCCGGGTGCTTTTATCAAAATTTCAGGTGCCTCTATAACCTCTTCTTGGGTGCTAATAACACTACTCTGAGTGCCTTTAACTCATTTCTGGGGTGCCTTTAGTAATTTTCTCACGAGTTTCAAATGCCACTTTTCGATCCAATTTTTCCCAAAAGTTTATTTCTCCAAAAACACATACAAAGACTTAAAAAAAAAAATACAAAAACATAAAATATAGGAAATTCAGATCAAAATAGACACATAAATAAGTCTATCAATAAGAAGAACTACAATTAAGAAAACACTTGCTATTGGTTCTTACTCCCTCCGTACATATTATATAGGCGGAGAAGTAGTATTCTCTTATAGCAACTACAGTGGTGCGAGCATAATCAAAGACCAAAAACCAAATAAAACAAAATAAATTGGGTTTACTCAGTGGTGCTATGCTATGGTAGAAGAGCATATTTGGTCGAGCGCAAATATAATGTTCGTTTGTTGTGGAGTGTTGGTATAATATGCGTTTGTTTTGGGCATACATATAATTTATGCCTGTTGTGGGGCGTAGATGAAATTAACGCCTGTTGTGGCCCGGGCGTATAATTCACGCCCCACTGAGAGATGGACTTTAAACTTCCACCTGATGGGGAGGAAGGTTATGTCACCGTCTGTAACCAAAAAAAGTCAATGCTTCCAAACTTTAGTTAGTAGGGAGCTCAGTTGCTCTTTGATACATCATATGAGGATTGTCTATAATAGGTTGGAGTTTTATAGGTTAATAGGCGCCACAAATCAGATGTTAATTAAGTTTTCCACCCCATGCATGTTCTTTTCATACATCATAGTGCTTGCTGCAGATTAGGGAATGTTCGAATTGAGCGAACATTATAAGTTTTCCTGTCAACGGACGGCTGTATAATTTGTGTGGGTAAAATACCCGACGGCCACGTGTCAACATCCCAAGGGGTGAATATATGATGATATGATGAGGTTGAAGCACCGAATCATTCTTTGAGAGAAGGATTTGTCTCAGTCGAGGCAACTGCACAACTGCTCAGACGGTCAAGTCTAAAAAGCAAGACCGCATTTAATGAAGGATAAGAACAGGACTTGGGTAGTTGGGCATCGTGACAGAAGACTCGGACGATCTATACCACGACCCAGAGGTGATGAAGCACGGGGTTCTCCACAGAAGGGCAGCATGATCCAAGGGAGAGCGAGATAACTCGAAGGGAGAACCAAATATGCCATCACGAGGGACGGTATAGAGGGAGTCTGAGGGATCCAGGACGAAGGATGACAACTCACCCAAATCGGACGATCAAGCGACCACGAGTTTATTCTATCTATAAATACCAGTCCATGTTCCAGGAGATGGACAACTTATGTAATCTTAGATGGTTTTTCTACAGAGAATTCCTGAGAGAGATTTAGATAGAGAGAAAGTGAGAAATCTAGAAGAGATCTGTAACACTTTCAAGGGTGAGACCTTATAATCAATAAGAAAATATCTTCTTCTCTGTGGACGTAGGTCTTCATGGACGAACCATGTTATATGCTTGTGTCAATCTTTACATTTTATGTTATTTATATCTTGTTCATGATAAATCTTGTATGTTTAAGTAGTTTTTAGTCTTTAATCTTACTTGGGTGTAGTAGTCAGAAAATATGCAGCTACATTTTGGCGCTAGAAACAGGGAGGTATGAAGATCTAATCTACCTCCTTAATAACAACTCTATATTGTTTTCACAATCTCTGTAAGAGAAGTGTTTTCACACTACAAAGTAGATTTCTGTTGAGATGAATGAGTACAGCTCGGACTCAAAAATGATCTTCACGACCTAAGAAGTATAGAAGAACCTCAAGATCAACATATCTACGTTTTTTCATTATTTTTATTTAAGATTTCTTGTTATTTTCAAGATTTTTAGAATCTTCCTCAAGTAGCTCAGGAGAGTTGTAGATCGGAGTAAATATGAAGTTTTAAACACTTCGGTACTCAAACGATCTCCTCCATGAAAGAGCTGGGAAGAGATGCTAGTCAGTAAGCTACATAAGGAAGAAATCACCTTATGAGAGTTGAAAACGACGAACTTTTCATGATGTTCTTCATCAAACTCACCAAAATCTTGGAATCTCCTTCTTAAAAATTTAAATTTAAGTCAAGGGGAGGAATTAATGAGTATATAATCAGCTATCAAACTAAAAATTTTGTTTGAAATCATAAGTTGAAAGATGATGAGATGTATTTCCTAGAATGGGAAGACGTACTCAATCGTCATAATTAGATTCTTTCCCTATAGGGGTATGGCGTGTTGAAGGAGATATTTCCTCGAAAAGAGGGGACTGGAAAAATACCTTTTCTCCATCATCAACACCTCATGGAAGCAGGGATGTTTTGACATTTTCACATGTCGCCAAAATCTACTGCAAAGTCTTCCTGTACTAAACTGTCTAGTATGAACTATGACTTAGTAATTGCATGTGACCTGCAAATATAGGGTCCCACTTTTCTAAAAGAAAATACAAATTAAGTATTATTGCATATGTTGCAGGGAAGTTAATGGTAACGCGACGATCTACTCGTGCGAGCCAAGGAGAAAATGGTGGAGCCCAAACAGAAGGACTCGACGATATGGAGCCAGGAGAGCCTTTGATCTCAGGCGAGGGACAACCCGATGACCAATATCGGGAAGGACTAACTGGTAATTCTAACTCGAAGGCGAGGGAAACTCCTTCGAGAAGCGTGACGATACTCCTGCCGAGACAAGCAGAAAATGGTGAGGTCAAGAAGGACAACCCTTCAGACCTCGCCGATGCTAATGCTGCTATTGCATCCATCTTGAAAACCCAAGAGGCACAGGATAAGAGAATGATGAACTTAGAAAGGCGCAGTAGAAAAATGGAACGGAGAAACCGCAGGCTAAAACACAAAGTAACAAAGAAGGTACCACTCACAACCATTGAAGAAGTCCCGGAGGGGGAAACCCTTTCGAGCATCTGCAAGACGACGAACGAATTAACATCCCTGACACCTCGAACGAGGAAACAGCGGATCGATTTCCTAAGGGAAATAGAGGTGTGCCCGACCACGAGGGTGGCCTATCCGAAGGGTCATCAGACGTTGATCCCGAACGCAGACGAAATGTCGACTGCGAGACCGAGAATCTCGCAGCCGCAGACCCAAAGAGAGGGGATAACTCGAGGTCAAATCTCTCTAAGATTGTGTCATACATTGAACAATCGGACGATGACTCGGGGCGATCAAGGCATCGCCCCCATAAACCATCTTTGTCGCCCGAAACCAGGCGTGATGAGGACGAACTCCAACCCCGAGTCAACCGACTCGAAGCAATGTATAAAGAAGCTATAGGGAAGTAGGAGAATAAGAAGTTGGCAGCAGTCATGAGAGAATCAGTACAATCCCCCTTATTCGAAAATCCATTAAGATTGCCATTCCCAAGTAAACACTCCCTACCGATGTTCACACCCCCGTTCACAGGAATAAGAGATGCCACTAAGCACCTTAGGACTTACCGTATGACACCGACCGCTGGGGCATCCATACATCGCGTGGAGATCCGACGCGAGGCACAGCACTCAAGCTGTAATACCATATCACATTCGGCGATAGCCACCCTCGTACGAGAAGGAAATACTACTGGACGACTTCACAAACGAAACTTCAACGGCGATGAAGTTTTCAGTACAGCAAGAGAACCCCATTTGGAGGAATGGATGAAACTTCCCATTACCTTTTCAGCCTCAGAATCACCAGAAGGAGAACAAAACCACAACGACCCACTAGTGGTCACAATGGCCATCGCACTCCCCGAGCACGAGGGCGATGAGACAAAAAACAAAGCACTACCATGGGCGATGCCCAGAATCCTGATCGATGGCGGCAGTTCTGTGGAAATCTTATTCTATGAAACATTTAAACAAATGGGCCTCAAAGATGAATGTCTCGTACCCGCCACCTATAACATATTTGGCTTCAACGGGTCATCAACCCGCCCAAAGGGTGAGGTAACGTTATAAATTCGGGTAGGAAAGATCCTCACCCTAACCACCTTCTACGTGGTAGATGTACTATCACCATACACAGCCACCGTGGGACGATCCTGGGTCCACAGAATCAAAGGAGTGGCCTCGACTTACCATCAAAGGGTAAGATTCCCTACGCCTGATGGAGTGGAAGAAATCATCGGAGATCTCGCCGAAGAAAAATACTGTTACAAGACGAAAGTTCAATACGGAGAGAACAAAATAAACTCTCCCAGAGCAAAAAAGAAACGAGCTAAAATTGCCAAAAATCAGGCCGAAATCGATGCTTACATAGCTAGAACGAATGAGGCGAGACGATCAGGCAACGAACTCGCAATAGACAATAACCCACAATCGGACTCACCCATGAAGTATACCGTGGACGATATGCTTGTTAAGAGCAAGCTCCCACAAGATCATGCACATGATCTCAGGGAAATCATCGCACAAATGAGAAAATTTAACTTCAAGATCAATCCCGCAAAATGTGCCTTCGGAGTAACCTCAAGGAAGTTCTTGGGCTACTTGGTAACCAAACGAGGAATCAAGGTTGACCCCGAGAAAGTACGGGCCAAATTGGAAATGCCTTCACCAACCACGGTCAAGGATGTACAAAGACTGAATGGTCGGCTGGCGGCCTTGGGGCAGATTCATCGCCCGATCCTCTGACAAATGCAAAGATTTCTTCAACACCTTAAAAAAGGGTGAAAAGTTTTCTTTGACTAGTGCTTGTGAGGAAGCCTTTCAAAAAATCAAGGAACATCTGGCAACCTTGCCAATTCTCCAAAAGCCCAACTTAGGCGAAAACCTCTACATCTACCTATCAGCAACTAATACTTCGATTAGTGCAGTACTCACTCACATAGATGCAGATGTGGAGAAACCAATTTATTTCATCATCAAAACTCTGACATCGGCTGAGAAAAACTATTCAAAGATCGAGAAAATAGTGTTATCTATGGTCTATGCAACACAGAAGTTGCGCACTTATTTTCATGCACACACTATAATAGTCATTACTAAAGACCCCATAGAATCCGTACTAGACCATGCCGACAGAACAGGTAGAATCTCCAAGTTGGGGGACCAAGTCAAACAATTCGGTGTCAAATACCAAGCCCAGACGGAAATTAAGACCAGGTGGTCGCAGATTTCTTAGCGGATTTCCCGATGGAAAATACTGATGAGATCGAGGAAATCCCGGGGATGTAAGACGAGTTAGAAGATCCTCCCGAACTACTTTGCTCCGAGGACCCCAACCGATGGGAAGTCTTCGTTGATAGATCGTGTAACTCGGAAGGTTCAGGTATCGGAATGGTTTTTACAACCCCAACCGTCCGAAGGATCTTCTATAGCTTAAGGCTCGAGTTCCCTGCCACTAACAATATAATCGAATACGAGGCAGTAATACATGCCCTCCGAGTAATCATCCCGCTGGGCATCCATAATGTGCGTCTCACAAGCGATTCACAAGTCATTATCCGGCAGATCAATGGAACGTACCAAGCCTCAGATCCATGTTTGCAGCGATACCTTTAACTCTCTAAGCACTATATCGAGCAGATACCAAACATCACGTTCGCCACTTAAATCGAATCAACAACAGATATACTGATGCCTTAGCATTCATAGCTTCCATGACAGTCATCCCTGACGCTACCAATGTCAGAATTGAAAGGGTTCTACTCCCCTCCATCCCCTTGGAAGGAAACATGGACATCCTCGTTGTAGACTCAGCAGCCCAGGAAGAGAGTCTTCCATAGGATGACTGGAGGACACCAATCATCAAGTATCTAGCTAACGGATACCTCCCCAACGATCAGTTAATCGCACATAAAATAATATCAAGGTCTGGGAACTACCAACTCCGGGATGGTGTGTTATACAAATAATCCTATCTTGGGCCTCTCCTCAGATGTCTCTCATTTGCGGAAGAACAAACCATACTAAAAGATATTAATTATGGTTATGCAGGAAACCATAGTGGAGGACGATCCCTCGCTCACAAAGCGAGACTACATGGGTATTTTTGGCCTCGCATGAACGAGGACTCGAAATAAATGGCAAAAACTTGCATAGAGTGCCAAAATTTTGGCAAAAGAAGATACGCGCCTTCAATGGACTTAAAATCCGTCCTGAGTCCTTGGCCATTCGCCAAATGGGGGGTGGATATTGTCGGACCCCGAAGAGCCAGTACTGGACAAAGGGAGTATTTAATCGGGGCCAAAGACTACTTCACTAGATGGGTGGAGGCCTCGGCTTTAAGACACATAAGAGACCATGATGTCTTTAAATTTCTCTTCGAGCATATTACATGTCGTTTCGGTATCCCAGCCGCCATTGTATCTGATAATGGGGCGCAACTCCGAGGGAAAAACATCGACCTTCTCTTCAATTGTTTCAAGATCTGAAAAACAAATCTACGGAAATCCATCATGAGAGCAATGGCCAGGCAGAGGCCACAGACAAAACCATCGCCGACATCCTGAAGAAGAAACTTGACGAATATAGAGCTAGTTAGTGTGAACAATTACACAGCGTCCTTTGGGCCTATCGAACCACTAAAAGGGAAGCCACAGGAATGTCTCCCTTCACCCTCACATATGGCGCAGAGGCTATCATACCAATAAAATCTATAGTCCCCACCATGAAGACCGAGGCATGGGAGAAAAACCTGACCTCGGACATGATACTCTCCAAACTGGACGATTTGGAATAAAACAGAGAAATTGCTCTCCAAACAATAGAAAACTATCACAAAAAATTGGCTCGGGAATACAACAAACGTGTTCACCAGAGACAATTCAGCCCAGGTGATAAAGTCTGGCGCGAGATTCCACCCTACCAACGCGAGGCAGGCAAATTTGCACCCATATAGGAAGGCCCACTAACAATCCTAGCTAAGGCAGGGGATGGAGCATACAGATTGCTCAAATCCAATGGAGAAGAATTTGAACGCCCATGGAACATCAAATACCTAAAAGCTTACAATGCTTAGGAAGACCGTCCGACGGTCCTAGAATGGGGCACGATCCCTACTTGTACACAGGTCATAGAACCTTCCTAGAATGTACTCAGAGCCTACCAAGCTCTCTTTTGATAAATAATAAAACTACTCATTTTGGTTAATTTTGCTTTACGCTTTGCTTATTTGATTTACTTTTATTCTTTTTTTTTTGTTTTCCCTTTTTGTTTTTTGTTGTTAATTACTTCGTCCCATACTCGCATACCACAAAAGCCCATACACCACTATGGCACGGTGCTAGCCACACCTTCCATTCTGCACAGAATGATGCAGGTACTTTACCTAAGCTACCCGACACAGACACATACCTAAGGTAATGCCACCACGATCACGGAATCGGGTGATGTCCTCCACAGCAGGAGATATCCAGAATCGAGATACCTTCCCCTGGCCGGGGCAAGTATCACTCGACCGAGGTATCACCCTCCAAGCTATATGGGGGAAATCTATTCCCAAACAGGGAACCAAAAACAAAAAAAATAATATATATATATGAGAGAGAGTGAAGGAATAGATCATATGTATAATCTTCCAATACTATAAGCGGTGCCTTATCCAAATATAGGAATTGATCACTCCTTGGCTTTGACATCCATGATTGGACCAACATTACATATGGCCACTCCTATGAGCCACACAACTTTCACAAAGCAATCAAGTAAACAAACTCTCAACAGTACAAAGCTACAAATCACACGATGCCGTCAGACAAGAGCATCGCGATCACGCCTCGCTTGGAACAACAGGTTCCTCACCTACTAGTTACTCGTCCGAGGAGACATCCATGAGCAGGAGCACAACCAACCCTTTTATTCACACATACGCTGGACTGGAGCAAGCCGCCAATCGATTTCCCACCACTTTAAACATATGACAAGCCTCCGGTGCTACGACATAAAACAGGGGAAAGGTATATATATATACGTTTGAAAACAGAAATAGTATTTTACACCCTAGCACCTCCTCACAACATACAGTGTTCCCAAGGCCAATCGTAAGAAGAAACACATCACACGAAGTGTTTCTAAGCTTGCCCGTAAAAGGAAAATCAGTGATAAATACAAGATCCCATAACAGGAGGTGCAGACACTTGACGAACAGATGAAACTAGAGATGTCATGCGAAGAGATAGGTCTCTCCGGGAAGACATTGGTGATGATCTAGAACAGGATCAAAGAAAAATAAAGAAATACATGAATGAGAGGACGTACCATCATGGTAAAAAATACATGAATAACTACCTTGTTCCCATGGAGGAACAGGAGGAAAAAATTTAGCATACATCTGAGAAAAGAATGAAGAAAAAAGGATACCATACTCTCACCACAAAAGGACCCTTCTTAAATAGAATAAGAAATCTTTGGAAAACTAACTAGATCTCCCGAACCCAAGAAGGTCAAAGGCGCGACAAACTAGACGATAAGAATTCCATAGGAAAAGTACAAAAGAAAAGACATCTTGTTCCCAGAAAATCTTAGAGAACCAATAGATATCTTAAAACGATCTGACAAGTACACACGTGTCGAGAAAGGTGAGACAGTTACACAGTTTTATTCCTATCACGCCTTCGGCAAGTTGCAAAGAAAAGGAGCAAAATGTGTGGGTAAAATACCCGACGGCCACGTGTGAACATCCCAAGGGGTGAATATATGATGAGGTTGAAGCACCGAATCATTCGTTGAGAGAAGGATTTGTCTCAGTCGAGGCAACTGCACAAACGCCACATGAATGACGCATGTGTATAAAGGTCTAATCTGCTCAGACGGTCAAGTCTAAAAAGCAAGACCGCATTTAATGAAGAAACAGGAATTGGGTAGTTGGGCATCGTGACAGAAGACTCGTGTAGGATCAGAATCTCGCAAAGATAATATTTCAGCGAAATTATCAACAACACAACAGCGTCGCAGAACAATTTCAGAAATGATACGATAAACGACGTCAGCTAGGATCACGAGAAAGATGTGATAGTCCTGCGAAAATTAGAGAGCTTGCGAAATTAAAATTTGTAAGGTTGTGAGAATGTCGCAGACGATACCCGAAAATAAAGGACAGATTAGCTGTCATCCACTATGTATTTCCTTATAAATAGTCGTTCAAGTTGTAAAGAGGGGGAGAGATCTTTTTTGAGTAAGAAACAAGTAAATAGGAGAGAGAAAATCTAGAGCAAGGGTGATTCTTGATATCTTTATCTTTTCTTGTAAGAACATTCAAAGATTGATCAATAAAATTAAGAGTGAAAACCTAAAAATGAATTGATTAATAATGAAATCATATGAGGGGTGTAGTGTAGGATTTCCTGCAACTAGATAATGGCGCTAGAAACATGGAATTGAAGTTCGAAAGTTTAAGATTGTTGTTGAGATTAATATTGAGATTTGTGAAGATTTAGAGTGATTGATTAAGAATTTTACATAATTTCTTGCAATTTGTTAACATTGAAGAAATGGCAAGAAGAAGAAATACGTCCGAACAACCGACTACTGTTAGAAGAAGCAAGAGAATTGCTGGGAGAGAAAAAAATAAGTGAAATGGGAGAATATACTAGAATGAGAAGTAATAGAGAAAATCAAATTCAACCACCAATTCAACAAACACTAGTTCAAGGGAGGAATACAGATTATGATAGGGTGAGTATACACACTTGGCAATCAGATTCGGCAGAAGAAGTAGAAGAAGAGCAACAAAACAGAAATTATAGACATGAAGAGAGAAATCAAGAAGCAGATGAAGGAATAATTCATGGAGATGAAGAAATTGGAGCGTTAGAAACGTTGAGACGAAGAATACATGAAGAAAGAAGAGCTGAGGCTGAAGAACGTGCAAATCTAACAAGGAAAAATCACGAATTAAGGATGGAGAATATAAGACTAGAGAATAGAAGATCGATAAGTATTACAAAATCATATTCAAGATCGACTAAAAGAGAAATGAGGCGAAACTCACCCACAATCAATGTTGAAAAAAATATTCAAGAAGAAATATCAAATCCTAATGAAGAATATCGCGAAAATAGAGAAAGAGCTGATGATTGTTACGTTCCACAAAATGAAACTTTTGATGATGGGAAAAATGGTGGAAATCAAGAGAACGGACAATGTCGGGGACGAAATGACCAAGATGACGAAGGAAATCGGGAGGAATGAAGAAGAATTTTACATGAAAGAGAAAATTAAAGAAATCAACAGACAATTGAAGAAGAAATTGAAAGACAATATGCTGAACAAGCACGTTTGATCTGCGAACGTGAAAGATTGGGATCTAAAATGAAAGAACAAGAGCTTCAGGAGACAATTCTCCAGAACAATCATGACAATCGAGAAAGAAGGTATACACAAAACCAGAATAACAGTAATCTCAATGAGGAGTATGATAGAGTACATAAAATGGCTGAAAGACAGCGAATGTAATTAATAAGAAATGAACAAAATCATGGAGGGGAAAATGAAAGGCATCATCATATGCGAATTCAAGATAGAGATGAGGAAGATAATCGCAGAAGAATACGAGATGAGGATAATGAAGAAGAAATGAAAAATTTCGCGAGAGAAGATAGATATGAACGTAGAAGAAGAGAGGCGAAATTAAAAAGACCAATGGATCAAGATTCAGGGGTAAATACACAAATCTTGAAAGAATTAGAAGAAAAGAGAGGAATGCTAAATAATAGAGGAGAAGTAGGCAGAAGACAATTGGATGAAGCAATAAAAGAAGCTGCGAAAACTCCATTTACAAGGGAAGTACAATTAGGAGGAATACCACCGAAATGCAATTTTCCCGCATTAACCAGCATTTTTGATGGAACAACTTGTGCAATTCAACACATTAAAGCCTATGTGAGGTGCATGTTACAATGGGAAAATCATGATGTCGTATTGTGCAAATATTTCGCATCCAGATTAACAGGAGAGGCGTTAAAATGGTTTGAAGGTCTACCAAAGAACACAATAACATCCTTCAACCATTTGCAGACAACATTCTTGGGGGGCATATATAAGTAATAATTACTCGCGACCTGGTATATAAGATGTGTTTGGATTAAAAAAAAGGATTGGCGAAAGTTTGAAGCACCTGACTAAAAGATGGAGAACTATGTGTAGCGAAAAGGCCGGACGTGTAGATGAGAGATATCTTATATTATCATTTATCAATGCTATGTTTGCAACAAACCTATTGTATGTCCAAATTTTCAGAGTCAAGAATACGATCACAATGACTGAATTGCGAGAACTTCAAGAAGAATACATTGCTCTAGAGGAAAGGAAAAATGAAATGGAATCATATCCAGTTGCGAACACCATCTCACAAACAGCGAATGCAAGCTTATTACCCAAGCTAATAAACAGAGTAGCGAATACTTCACAAGTACAGCAAGAGAAGGTGACGAGTAACAATCAACAGAAACTGGTGGCTATGGGAAGCCGAGATCAAGAAGAGTGGTGGAAATAACAAGATTCAAAGACTCGATCAACCACAAGAAACTTATGGAGGTCAAAGACAAAACTATAATAGAGGACAAGGAGGTCACAAGGTATTATGGGAAGAAATCAAGATGCCACCTCTAAATGCAAGTGTGGAGAAGATATGGGAAGCTATAATCTTGATTGAAAATATACCAACACCATGCAACATGGGAACGGAACCACAGAAGCCATGAGTTTTGTTCTTATCATCATTTTCATGGACATACAACAAATGATTGCAGAAGTGTAAAAATAATTATTTTGAGAATGATAGATCAAGGAAAACTAAACGACTTTCTGGTAGGGTATCCACAATCTCAACCACTTCCACCACCACCAGAGCATCACAAAGTGAATACGATGAAAAAGAAGGAAACATTCTTCATAAAAGTTGGTGCAAAAGCAAAAAAATCTATTATGTCACTCTATCGTACATTCATATAAGACAATTGAAGATTTTCATGATAATGTTTTGAGTAGAGTGTTCGCAATAGATAATGATGGAAGAGAAATTATGAATATTGCGAAAATCTCGCCACTAGAGGAATGGCAGAAACAAATCATTTCTTTTACCGTAGAAGAAATTCCGGAAGGATAAGAGGTGCATGACAATCCATTGGTAGTAAAATTAGAAATTAATCCAAAACCGAAAGAAGATGAGGATGATGAAGCTGAAGATTCATGTGCAATTAATAGAATTCTAATCGATACTGGAAGCTCTGTGAACATTTTATTTTATCATACTTATAAAACCATGGGTGGAAGAGATGATAATCTTATACCATCAACATATAAGATATATGGTTTTAATGGTACTGCTAACAAGCCTAAAGGGGAGGTTACTATGCGAATTCCATTGAAGGGAATATCTTCCGAAATCTTATTCTGTGTCGTTGATGTAGAATCACCCTACAATGCGTTAATTGGTCGACCTTGGCTACATGGGATTCTAGGTGTAGCTTCAACTTTCCACCAGTGCATCAAATTCCCTCACCCCAGTGGTGTAGGAATCATAAAGGGAGATTGGGTTGAAGGAAAGAGGTGTTACGAAACTGAGATAGAATCTTGCGAAGGAAGAGCAAACAAGAAGGAAAACTGGCGACACAAAATCAAAGATACACAAAAAGTGAGAGGTTGATGGTGGATGCAATCGAAAGGAAAGGAAAGAGATGTTGCGAAACTAATGCTAGCTCAGAATAAAAATGATGAACATACCACTACCAAGGAAGCAGTAGAAAATAATAAAAAGCAGAGGATGACAAAGGTAATAAAAACAAGAAATGTATGAATGATTAAGTTGTTGCGATACTCTCGCAATAAGTAAAATTCTCAAAAATACATTTGATTGAATGGCAAAATTGAGATTGCGAAATTCAGATACAATATGATGATTTGCGAGACTCTCGCAGAGATAATGAATTTTACAGAAAATCAGAGAAAAATGACAAAAGAGAAAGGGCAAACCTTTATGGCGTACACCCTAGTTCGCGAATACAATTTCGCAAGAGGCAAATGTAAGACCTAAAGTACGTCATATAAGGGGGTACCTGTTGCATGGCTCAGGGAAAGGCTACACCACCACCGGAACCTGAGTCATGGAGATTTGGGGTCAATAAAGCCCATCCGGGAGAGGCACCTTGGATTCTCAGCTTAAGCATATGACTTAGGTTGGGCGACTAAGGTAATAAGGACTCTCCCAAGGAGTGCAGATCTGATCAAGGCGCCGAGGTACACGGTTGAGTCAAGAGTGCCAGGGACGTTTGAAGCGTACTTTCCATTCTTGACAAGTCTTGGCTTATACTGCACTCGGCCTGAAGAAAACCCCACTTAGGGTGCAGTCTCGTAACCATAAGCCCTATAGGTAAAAGGGATAAGAGGCTGCGAAAACAACTGGTTGTTGTTAAGACTGGATGGGAGGAGCTAACCTTGTATGGTAGAAGTACGCCTCCTTGAAGGGGCAACCAGGGGGAGATAAGGGCGGCACCCTCCATTAGGGAGCTGATAAGTGTCTTAAGACGCAAATGTCATGAGGCTTTTTATTCGCAAGGATATTAAGGCTTGTCATATTTGTGCAACAATCCTGAAGAGGCAATAATACAAAAGAAAAGGATAAGACGAGATCAATGGGTTTTCGCATGAAAGTGCGAAGACGTCCTGCGATTTCGTCGCAAGACGGCAATGTCATGGGGCTTCATTTTCGCAAGAATATTTAGGCCTGTCATATTGTCGCAACATTCCTGAAGAGGCCATAATACAAAAGAAAAAGTTAAGGCAAGATCAATGGGTTTTTGCATGAAAGTGCAAGGACGTCCTGCGATTTTGTCGCAATGACAAGAGGTGGCATAATAAGACCTTTAATTAGGAAGGCAAAATAAGACCACACAGGAATGAGATTTTGAAAAGAATCAAAATTCACTTCGCATAAGATTGCGAAGTTATACATAATTAACTGCGAAATTGAGGCATAAAATAAGAAATTTTTATGAAATCTCTCATTTGGATTCAAATAACAGAGGCAAGTATGGG
This sequence comes from Papaver somniferum, assembly GCF_003573695.1. Classification (NCBI taxonomy): domain Eukaryota; kingdom Viridiplantae; phylum Streptophyta; class Magnoliopsida; order Ranunculales; family Papaveraceae; genus Papaver; species Papaver somniferum. The sequence goes on along the minus strand of NC_039362.1, from coordinate 179,081,852 downwards.
AATGATGAAATTAGAAAATGTTATTTGTCTCCATATGATAGATTTACTCAAAGATTCAAAATTAATGATTATATTGATTAACTGTGCAAGAAGAATTGTTTTAATGAATGCAGGTCAAAATGAAAGAAACACAAATATACAGAAAGAAGAATAAATGTACAAGTATTACAAGAATCAAAGAAAGAAAAAAGACTACTTCTTAGTTATCCTTCATTATCTTCATCAGACTTGTTCCTTCTTCGTCTGCGTCAGAATCTTCATCACCATCAGAACTTCCATCACCATCAGATTCTTCATCATCAGCTTCGCTATCAGAATAATCAAACTGGGAATTCTGTGGGATTCTTCCAAGAGACAAGGATAATCAGAATGTGGGATATTATGATCGTCACAAACCATTTGGATAGTTTGATTGCGAAAATGCATAGCATCATTCTTAAAATTCGCAACAGTGATCTTGATTTGATTCTTTAATCTAGAATACTTGTCGTTGCGAGAAGAAAGATTCTTTGCGAGTTCCTCCTTTTCAGCTTCGAGTTCTTCAATCTTTTCACGATATCTATTTTCAGAATCTGCGAGCAAAAGACAATCAATTATTAACTTGATGAAATTCATAAGAAGCAAAAGATTAGTAAAGAAGAGCAGTTAGTAACCTTCTCTGTCAGAAATCATATCTCTAATCAAGGCTGTATGCTCAACTTGGAGACTAACATTTACACCTAAATCTTTTCTAGCATCATCTAAGATTTTCGCAGCCCAAACAATCATCCTCACTTATAAGAAGACGAGAACGAATTTGATTTTCCCTTTCGCAGAGTTCGATGTTCTTGCGGTTAGCTTCATCTCGTTCAAGTTGAACTTCAAGAAGAGCCTCTTGGAATTTCGCCAAAGCCTTGGCACCTTGATCAGAGATGCGATCCTTATCATCTATGAGACCGCTAATTTTGGTTCTTAACTCATTGGTTTTCCTTTAGAATCAAGAAGGAGACGCTTAAATCGGTTGGCTAAGCCTAAACTAGATCTATGGTCAATTTCTAAGAGGCGAAATTTAGATCTAAGCTCATTTAGAGAAAGAGATGAAATTCTATCATTTGAGAAGCTATTTAAGGAATTGTTAAGACGCTCAAGAAGGGTATCATTATCCAAGGCATTAGGAAATGAACGAAGAAGGGTAGCTTCATCAGAAAGACCATAAATGTCTGCAAAAAGGATCATTTAAATAAGATAAAACAACAGGATGAATGAATAAGGGAAAAGAGAAAAGTAACATACCGTAAAGCTGATTATTAGCTTGCTGAAGACTAGAGATTTTGTTCTTATACGAAGAAGAATCAATTTCTAATTGTCTATTTTTCTCGCGAAGACCTTTAACTTCAGCTTCCAATTCTTCATTCTTTTGCGAAATTGAAGATTCTTCTTTTCAAGATTTTCGCGTCTTCTCTCTAGATCTGAGGCAACAGCAAAAAAAGCTTTTCCAGCCTGCGAGAAAATATAAAAAATATTAATATAGAAAAAAAATTGATTTATGACAATGAAGAAGTAATAGGATAAAAGTATACCAGACTATTGAGAGAATGCAAGAAGTCGGGAGTCACTGATCTAGAAACTCCACGAAGAGAGCTATCACCATCCAGTAAAGGGACATCGCAAAGGGTAGCGAGAGCTTTGCAGGTATTTCCGAATTGGCTATCTCCCATTCCTTATTGAGAATCATAAAAGAGGTCAGAGAGCTTAGCCATAGAAGATTCAGGTGGAGAATCTTCACTTGTGGCAAGATCATCATTGTCCTCATAACCCTTGTCACTTTCGGAATTTTCATGAGGAGGAATATTTGAAGGAGAAGAAGAACGAACTTTCCTTTTCTTTGAAGGAGGACCAGTTGATATTTCCTTGCGAAGAGCACCTTTACCTTTATCACCAGTCTTCGCAACATCGGCAGGTTCTTCTACTTCAGCAATAATCTTCACACACAAATAGAAATAAGAAATGAAGCAACAATATATTGTTTAAAATCATAAGAGAAAATTGAAGAAAATTTAAAATCATAAGAGAAAATTGAAGAAAATTTAAAATCATAAGAGAAAATTTCTTACCTCATCTGTGTATGAGCGAAATGAAGATTTGGGTCATAAATAGGAATAGGGAGACCTACGAGAATTTGACCTAGCGAAATTATGATTGATTGATCATCACAATACTGATCAGAGAAAAGTTTGACAGAAAGAATTGATTTGGCATTTTCACCAGGAATGGTGGAGAGTGTGAAACCTTTATCAGCAAGATCTTTTTGGACATCTTTTAAATTCTTCTCATCTCTATGACCACTTGGAGCCATATTTGAATTTAGAGTATGGGAATGAATAAAAGTAAGAGGATTGAAGGGGAAAATATTACAGCAGCAGAACTTGCAGAAGAATAACAGATTTGCAGAGATGAGAGAATAAAAATAGAAGAAAAAGTAAAAAGAAAAGTGGAAAGAAGAGTAAGAAGAGTATATAAAGGAGATTTTTTTTTACTCGAAGAAATAAAAACCATTAAGACGAAAAGACGTGATCGGTTGAAAAATTGCGGTTACAGAAGACGTGTCAAGAAACAAATGGAAAAAAGAATACATGTGATAAATGCAGAATATGAAAAGATGAACAACTGCGGCATTTCTCACATCATTCTCTACTTCGCAGAGAAGATATGAGAAGAGGCAAGATGTAGGATCAGAATTTCGCAACCATAATATCTCAGCGAAATTATCAACAACGCAACACAACAGCGTCGCAGAACAATTTCAGAAATGATACGATAAACGACGTCAGCTAGGATCATGAGAAAGATGTGATAGTCCTGCGAAAATTAGAGAGCTTGCGAAATTAATATTTGTAAGGTTGCGAGAATGACGCAGACCATACCCGAAAATAAAGGACAGATTAGCTGTCATCCACTATGTATTCCCTTTTAAATAGTCGTTCAAGTTGTAAAGAGCGGGAGAGATCTTTTTTGAGTAAGAAACAAGAAAATAGGAGAGATAAAATCTAGAGCAGGGGTGATTCTTGATTTCTTTATCTTTTCTTGTAAGAACATTCAAAGATTGATCAATAAAATTAAGAGTGAAAACCTAAAAATGAGTTGATTAATAATGAAATCACATGAGGGGTGTAGTGTAGGATTTCCTGCAACTAAAACTAGGACGATCTATACCACGACCCAGAGGTGATGAAGCACGAGGTTCTCCATAGAAGGGAAGCACGATCCAAGGGAGAGCGAGATAACTCGGAGGGAGAACCAAATATGCCATCACGAGGGACTGTATAGAGCGAGTCTGAGGGATCCAGGACGAAGGATGACAACTCACCAAACTCGGACGATCAAGCGACCACGAGTTTATTCTATCTATAAATACCAGTCCATGTACCAGGAGATGGACAACTTATGTAATCTTAGATGGTTTTTCTACAGAGAATTCCTGAGAGAGATTTAGATAGAGAGAAAGTGAGCAATCTAGAAGAGATCTGTAACCTTTTCAAGAGTAAGACCTTATAATCAATAAGAAAACATCTTCTTCTCTGTGGACGTAGGTCTTCATGGCCGAACCACGTTATATGCTTGTGTCAATTTTTACATTTTATGCTATTTACATCTTGTTCATGATAAATCTTGTATGTTTAAGTAGTTTTTAGTCTTTAATCTTACTTGGGTGTAGTAGTCAAAAATATGCAGCTACATAAATAACGTCCCATCAGGCGGAATATTTAAATGCGCCTCATTCAAACGTAATTTAAAGTTACGCCTCACTAAATGCATGTAAATTATATATCCGCCTCACATCAAACGAAAGTTATATGTGCGCCTCCTATGAAACGTACTTTAAATTTTCGCTCGACCAAATATAGTTTTGGTCCGGATTTCAGACCAAATTTAGTCTGATATTTGGTTTTACTATGGTTTTTAATCTTTACTCTGTTCCACTATGGTCGATTTGTGGACCAAATTTTTAGTTATGCTCGTCCATTGTGGATGCTCTTAGAGTAAGAAATTTTTTAGAATTCATAAATTTCCTTCTACTTTCCTAATTTATATTTCCTTTTTCCAATACAAATATTATCTTATGTATCTTTACCTCACATTTAAACCTAGATTGTATCATACCCATATCATTAATAGGGTTGTATGTGGAAAAAACAATTTTGGAGTTGGAGCTCCGCCTATTTAATGGGACAAAAAAATTTGTAAACTCCGCCTATATAATAGGGATCGAGGGACTGAAAAAACCTTAGTGAAGTTGCTAAAGAATGGTTAAAACTTTTGATAAGTAAATTAATTACTGATGATGATGATATCGGAACATATGATGTTATGGATCAGTTGAACATTCTCTGGAAAACATACAAGAAAAAGAAAACAAGGGTTATAAGGATATATCTTACAACAACCAGAAGGATATGAAAGAGATGATCAAATAATCTCCTTGGAAAGTTAAGATATGTCTCTTGGCTCTTCAAGTCTACACCACAACACATACTAAGATTAGTTCTTTACTAAGTAAGAATTGAATGTTCAGTTTAAGGTTCTTTTTCTCGAACATCACCATGAGGCTCTAGCCAATGAAGCTATTAAGGATTTAGGGAAGAGGATTTATACTGATTCAAAAAATTATAGGCCAAAGGTAAATTATACATATAGAGTTTTAAGGGATAAAAGGTAAATTTCAAATTTCAAGAAAACTTAGAGCCAATTGATAAGTACGGGAAAATATGCTCTACATTCTCCTATCTCGCTTTACTCCTTGACGTGACTGCTGAAAAAATATCACACCAGTATGTAACTGGGAGTTTATACAAGTAGTGTAAGTTGTATATTCGCTGGAATTTTTAAATTATATTCATGGAGCTTATATCTGTTCCTAATTCCTCAGTCAAATTAGAAAGAACTTATGCTTAGGGTTCCTTTGAGTAATGTGATGTACATGCAAAAATATGGAATACACAAAAGTAATATCTGAAGAACGATAGGACCAATGTAACCCTAAATGTAAACGATATCTTTTTTTGTTTACGTGAGAAATTCGGACACAAGCCCCTACCTGAATCCAGCCAGTTGGATTTGCCCCACTGCCAGACCGAACACCGCCAAACCCACTATACAACTAATTTATTACAAACATTTACGGCGGGGATTGAACCTCTGACTTCCGCCATATTGGAGTTGATGGGATACTACTGAGCTATGCTCTTGGACCCCTAAATATAAACGATCAACATAACATATGGGTGGATTCAATGGATAAGCTTACACCGGGTACAAATTGGAGATGTATGTACGAAAAAAAAGAAACCATGAATAGAGGTGTAGATTGGGTCCTGCCAGCAAGACATAGCCCATACCAACACACGTTAAAACTTGAGCACATCTCAGCCCAGCATGTGGCTTAGCCCAGCACGGCCAAACACGTTAGTTTCGTGAGCTGTGATGGACTAGCCTAATTGGCATAGTAGCACATCACATCACACGACACATATAAACACGTGGCACAACACATCACAACGCGTTAAGAAAGCACGTCAAAATATGCATAGAATACTAATAAATACATCCCATTTTGTTTATATGTCAAAAGAATATTTATTCTAACCGATTTTTGACATTTAATCATCGTTATATTGTATTGACATATTTTTATAAAAACTCATAAAATACCTAAATATTTAAAAGATATTTACTTTGTAAAAAAATAAATAAATGTGCCTGTTCCAGAACAGAACAACACGACACGTTTATTTTACCCGCACAATACAACACAACACAAAATATCATCTAGCACGACACGTATTAATTTCCGGCACAACACAACACGTCACGCGGCGCGCTAAGTGCTTTTGACACCTCGACCCATGCATAAACATGCAAGCAAAGTGAATGTGGGATTTCTATTTTGTCTTTGTCACCTTGTGACAGTGACAGAGCTAGGGAAATTCAGTCCTGGGGTTACATAAAAACTTTTAACATTCATAGATTATTGTCCCCGACACAAAATTTCATTTCAACCGTAACTATTTGCACCCACATGATATAAAAGTTACCCAAACCCAAACCCTTTTTTTTTTCTTTTTTTGAGAAATTTCCTGTTTGGTCCAAAGATCCGACCCGGGAGTAGTGTCCAGTCCAACGGGATAGAACAATTATCCGCTAGTCCAAAAAGATTTAAAATCCTAGAAAATTACTAGCCTACCCTCAACATTCATGCGTGGGTTAAAACTGTCTCCTCCCACTTCTTCTTCTTCTGCCTTGAAGAAAAAACCGACTGCAACTCCTTCATCTGAAAAACGATTTCGAAAATCATTAAAGCCAAAAGTTTGACACTCTGTATCCGCTGTCGAGAATTTGCAAAGACGCCTGTCAGATCTTCTTCTTTCTTCTCCTCATTCAAAACCCTAACTAAATAATCTGAACAATTTCCCTTTTCTTTCAACTTCTTTATTTCATCAGTTCCTGACCTAATCAATTACATAAATCATCAGTTCCTGACCTAATCAATTACATAAATCATCAGTTCCTGACCTAATCAATTACATAATCATCATTTCCTAACCTAATTTTTATTCATTCAATTAAAGAGAAAAAATGGTTAGAACTATCAAGCGGACAATTACAGAAGAAATTGTAGAAGAAACCCAGGTAAAAAGAAGAAGAAAAAATGTTGATGATTCACCAACACAATCCTCCCCTGCGGCTAAATCTCCGACAATAAGGAGTATGAGTAAAGTTGGTACTCCGTCACGAACAAATGTTCCTCAGGTAGAAGGTAAGCAAAAATCAGAAGAAAGTAAAGCCTAATTTTGTACTTCATATTGACATGCAATACTTAGAAAACTGTTGTTGAATTTCATATTGACATGCAATACATATCAATATTTAATGATGATGAAAAACTGTAGATATGTAGTAATGTTCAACTAATATACTACATATGCTCAATAGAATCACTACATCTCTGTATGTAGTGTTTGTTTTACATGTTTTCAATGGAATCACTAAATATTTGTATGTAGTGTCTGGTATACATGTTTTCATATGTTGTATATGTAACTTGAGACAACATATTGACATGCAATGTGTGATTCATATATTTTTTGTTCAATAGAAACACAACATCTCTGTGAGTCATATGTTTTACATGTTTTTCATCTGTTGTGTATGTAATTTGACACAACATATTGACATGCAGTGTGTGATTCATATGTTTTATATCTGTACTACATATCAATATGTTGTCTTCAATTTGTAGTTATTGATATGTAATGATAGCATCTCAAATTGATATGTGTGCTACATATTATTATCTGCCTGTAATATGTAATGTGTACAAAACTTTTGGTTTACAAAAACAGCAAAAACCAAAGGAAAGAAAGCAGCTGCTGCTCCTGAAGCAAAAAGCAAAAAAAAAAACAGCAGCGGCAACTACTAAAGCAAAAGGAAAAACAGCGACAACGGCTGCTACTCCTTCACCAACAGAAAAGGGGGACAAAGTACTTGTCCTGAGAGCTGCTACTCCTTCTCCAAAAGGAAAGGGAAAAGAAAAAAGGGGGAAAGCAAAAGCGCTCCTGAAAGAAGGTTTGTAATGTTAAAACTGAAGATAATTCTTAATAACATATGTTTATGAGTATGTAATGATGCATTGTTGTGCTTGTTTTTCGTATTAAGTGTTTTCTGAAGACTTGGTAGATATTACAACTACATATTGATGATGTAACTACATATTTGATATACCATATTGATATGTACTGTATTAGTTTTTGGTTCTTGTTATTGTGTAGGTGCTAATAAGCGTAAGAAAGGAGCTGGAAAACCACGAAGTTTATACCGTGGCGGTTTCAGGGGCTTGTGGGGGCTTGCGAAGACTATTAGGACCACTAAGAAGGCTATTGCGAAGTCCACTGAAAACCTTGAGTTGAGTGAGTTGCAGCTGAAGATGATTTCTGAAGCATCATTCGGTAACCTGTTCCTAATGTTCTGGTACACAAGATTTGAGTTGGAACATTGGTTGAAGATTGAATATGCAATGACAAAAATGTTACGCTGTTACGTTAGGGGTCAAGATCCAAACAAGCTTAGATTTTTCTTTAAAAGGCATGGCCAACCGAATGAGCTAGTATCCACACCAGAAGAAATGGCACTTATTTATGGGATGCGAGAATTCCAAATAGGGAATATCTTGATTATAGGCTTACACAAGTCAATAAAAAAAGTGGATGGCGTGAAACAGAATTTTTCAAAAGGACTTTTCCTACTGATATGAAAGCTGGTGATAAAGTGACTAGGCCAATGATTGTGAAGGCAATCTTGAATATCCTTAAACGAACACCAATTAATCTGAAAAAGAAGAAGTCTGATGAAGAGTCTCTGCAAAGCGTGGGTGATCAATCAAATGAAGATTCTGAAGAAGACGAGGAAGACGAGGAAGATGCCGAAGATCTTGTTAGGCTTATCTGCTTGTATATGTGCACTTCATTATTTTTCGCTACAAGTGATGCAAACGCTTTGACTGAAAAATATATTGGTTTCGTTCTTGATCTTGAGAAGGCTAAGAATATTTCATGGCCTGACCTCATCCATTCTCATTTAGAGAAAGAGCTGAATGAAAACGTGGAATCCGTAGAACGCACAAATGGTTGTGCTATTTATTTGTTGGTAAGAATCTATTTATTTGTTTATTCTACTTCAAAATGTTTTTGTTTTATGTGTTTTCTACATTTTGATAGTATATCTAATACTGCATATCAATATTTTGCAGCCATGGTTTGCGGAGCATACCCATTTGGTGGCGCCCGAGGATATAGTGACAGAACCTGCAGGAATGTATGTGCCAAGAGTGTCTAGGTGGAATCATACAAAGATATGTGCTGAGTTCCTAAAGGATATTGATCTTTCTGAGTATCAGGTAAACTTGCCTTACATATTTTGTCATAATAAAAATATATATTGATAAGTACACGTAGTTCGACATATTGATATGTAATAATTAGCATATCAATATGTAGTAGTTATTAGCATATCAATGCTGCTTAGGTACAGTGTAGAAACTTCAATTTCATGAATCATGATCAATTAGGGCGTTCTACTTTCTTCTCACAAACCCTAGTTCCTTTTCTTCTCTTCTCCATATGTGTTTCCTCATACGACTGATCTTAATCTAGCCATCCAGGTAATCTTCTAAATACAAACAATTAAATTTGCTCTGTTTTGATCATATTATCTGTTTTCATTTTACATTTACTATTCATCTTCATCATACTACATAGAAATGGCTCCTAGAAAAAAGAAAACCAAAACTACATCAAGTTCGCTCTACCTAAATCATGCTTATAAGAAAACCCATGATTTTTTTTACTCAGATAAGAATGTAATCTCTGAGAGATACATAGATTATTAGTTATTAGCATATCAATTTGTGGTGATACATATTGATATGTAGTTATTAGCATATCAATATGTAGTTCTCCCTGTGTATCTAATAGAGAAAGAACTACGACATGTTTTTTTTTTGGTAATATCTAATATGTAGTTGCTTCTTTACATTTATTTGATTTGTACCAGTTCCATGTTGATTTCAAAGATGAGATAACACACGAAGAAAGACAAATCCTTAATCGTATTTCAAGAAGGATTCAACAGGAAGCAAATGATGATGCTTTTTGTTTAGATGAGAATTCCGAATCGGAAGAAGAGAAAGAAGAAAGGAAGAAGAGAAGGAAGAAGAGAAAGAAGAAGAGGACTCAGTATTGGGGGGAGAAGATTGGAAGATTAAATACGATGATTTGAGGAATACAATATCTTCCAAATGGAGTGAATTCAACACAATGCAGCAAGAGGGCGAACCGGTTGACGCTTCAAAGCTTGAGTTCATGTTGCATGATATTTACCGGAAAGCTTTCCCTTTGCAGAGAGAAGCCAGCCAGGAAGATTATGTTAGCTTGGGATGTACACCTACTCCAAGAAACCCCAATGAAGAGTTGAATGTGGACCAAATAGTTGAGAACGAAATGCAAGGTTCTCCGGAAGATCAAACAGATGCTAATGTCAACATTCCTGAAGTTGGTTTGTCAACACCGAAAGATCAAACTCATGTTAATGCCACCTCTGAGGTTGAATTGTCAACAACTTCAGTATTGAAGTTCCATGATGTTGAAGTTCCGCGTTCTGAGGTTAAAAATTGGGCTAAATCTAATTTGGAGGAAAAAGTCAAAGAGATACAAGAGAAAAAGGGAAAAGAAAACACACAGGTAAGTAGCATATTAATATCTATCTGTGACATATCAATATGTAGTGGTATCTACCATTACATATTGATATGTAACAGTACATTCTTGTATACCACTATCTATCTGTTACATATCAATATCTATCTGTTACTTATCAATATGTAGTGGTATCTACCATTACATATTGATATGTAACAGTACATTCTTGTAGTGGAACATATTTATATGTAACAGTACATTCTTGTGGTGGTATACATAGCAAAAACTCAAGCTAAGTAGGTTTTTGTTGACAGTTTCAATTGATTTTTGCAGGTTGATCAACTTGAAGTTAGGCAGGAAGCAGCAAAGGAGTTGCTTACAACTATGCTAGAAACGAAGTCTTCAATTGTAGTTAATTCGCAGAAATTTCCAGAGTATAACGCCGGATTGGCGGCGGAAGAGTTTCATTTGCTGGATGTACCTTTGTTTACTATGATGTCGAGTTTGGAACACATTGAAAAGCTGTCTATGCCAGACTTTATAGAAATGGCAAACTCTGGCATTGGTGTTTATGTCGAAGAGTTTGCAGACCTCCTTCCAGATAACAACGAAGGTCTTTTTGGTATTAACTTACGAGAACAATTTGATAATCTGTTTGGAAGAGATTTGCGGCCTTTACAAATTCCACAAGAAACAACTGAGCAACAAGAACCCATTGAACCGAAAGATGCAGGTGAAGTTACAGGTAAGCAACAAGAATACATACCTACAACCAGTTCAAAAAGTCATTTGGAGGTTGCATCACAAGATCCTTTGGATGTTTCATCACAAGATGTTCTGGATGTTTCATCACAAGATGTTCTGGATGTCCCCTCGCAAGATGTTTTGGAGGTTCCATCACAGGTGAATGATATGTACTAAAAATCTCATTTTGTGTAGTTAATATTACACTACAAATCACTACATACTGATATGTATATCAGTATGGTAGCACTAGAAATCACTATACCATACAATCATATACCACTACATGCTTTCAAAAATGATTAGGTGATGTAACTATGTTTTATGCAATATAGATATTTACATATTTTTTTATGTTGATTAAAAATGCAGGAACAGTTTAGCACAAGAAGCCAGAAACAAAAAATGGTAAAAGTGAACAAAAAGCGTGCTACAAAGCCCGAAAAGCAGCAGGTAACAACACCCACCAGACCTGTTACTCGTTCCCATCCTGCAAAGAAGGTAGATGATATATATGAGAGTGGAAGTAAGTTCTCACCATCATATAAAGGACCGAAAGCTGCAGCTGCAGAAGCACTACCACTAAACAAAAAGAGAAAGCTTAAATTGCGCAAGTATTTCCGGAAACTGACTAAATCACCATTCTATAATGACATGAACGATGAACAAAAGAGTACTCTTTCCACATACATCAATAATGCAAAAAATCTTAGGTGAGTTCTCAATTGACACTTTTATATTGATGTACTATTAGTTTGTGTATGTACTTTTGATATACATACATATTTGTATAAAAAATACTGAGAAAGACATATCAGTATGTACTGTTACACAAAGAATACTAACCTTTACGTCGTTTATTTTCTAGCTCAATTGCTTGGAGAGTGGGAGAAGGTGGTCTTTGTGTAAGTGGAACTACAGTTGATGACTTGGTGCAGAACGATTTATTAGAACAAGATCTTCTCAACTACGCACAATACAAGCTTAACACCAAATTTCAGAATGAGCAACCGATGCACGAAGTATACAGGAAATACTTGCCTGTGTTGCATCTGGATCCATCCGCTTGGGTAAGTTGTTATCTTACACTGCATATTTACTACACACATATTCAAAAATTAAAAAAGTATGTAGGGGTAGGTATACTACATATCAATATTGCATAAAACAAAATTAGATATAAACTATTTCAAGTACATCCATGTTTTCAGTACAATGTCGAGTTCCCGGATAACCTCAAAGGAGCAGCACATGATTCTGTTTACAAACCAATATTGGCGATGGATGAAAGTATCAAGAAGATTCTTGTACCAATGTGCCACCACAATCTTCATTGGACGCTACTTGAGTATGACTGCGAAAAAATGGTGTTCAACCACTACAATTCTTCTAAGGCTGAATGGGGAGGTATTTGTTATCCACACGCCTGCAAAATGGCAGATTACATGTACGTACCTATCAACGTGTACTTGATGGAGAAGGACAAAGTAACAATGAAGAATGTAATAGTGAATGAATGTGAAGCACCTCAACAAGGGGGATCGCCAGACTGTCTACTGTTTGTGATGCATTTTATGAAGATGATGTCAAAAAGAAAATATGTGGGAGTGCCTTTGGGAGATGATGAAGAAGTGCAAGCGAAGATTCGTAACAAAAGGGTCCCGTTAGCATGCAAATTGCTGAAAGCATCTCCACCGGAAATCAGTTGGCAGATGACATAAAAATAGTCTTACTTGCTAAAAGTAATCTGACAGTACATATCACTATTTAACTATTTTTTTTTTTTATTCTTGGTTTCATTTCATTTCATGAATGTTCAAAAACATATATCTAATATGTAGTGATTTTTAATTTGAATTTGGGTTTAACTTTAATGTAGTGATATTTCAATTGTGTTACTTAAACATGATTTTGTGTTGTTGATACGAGGGGGCGCTGCCCCCTCGACCCCCGTGAAGATGGTGAATCAGCTGGAAAACCAAAAGATGTTCTAAATAATCTTAGTGGAAGATGGTTAAACCACAAACCAGTACATATTTAATTGTTTTCTTGTTACAAACATCTAGTATGGTTACACTACAACCACTACATATCAGTATGTAGTGGTAGATACTAACACTACAATACTGACATGTAATTTCAGTATGTAAATACTTCACTACTGCTGATAGATAATGACATTTTGATAGACTTAAAAACATATTTCATTATTCGAAAATAACTACAATAACTACATTTTGATAGACTTATAATGTTTCAAAAACCAAAAGATGTTCTAAGAAACAACAAAAACAGTATTTTCAGTACACTTGTAATGTATGTACTGTAAATGAAATACTTATTAACCAAATTCAGTTGGTACTGACAAAATCAAAAAGAAAAACGGTAGAATAGAACAAGGGCTAGAGGAAAGAATTGTGGAAAAGGAATCTGGCAACATCATCGATATAACATTCTGCTGCACGTTCAAGCCTGTGATAAAAGAAAAAGAGAAATCAGAACACTACTTGCTTAAAAGTACATTGTATTGTATCAAACTTACTTAATTAAGACATTAATATGTATCTGACTGAAATACATACCTGACACAAAATCATTCTTCAGAAAGTTCATACTGTCGGATAAGATTGCATGTTGCCTTGTTGTGATGAGTCTTCAAATTACAGTTTGAACACTTGACAGATTTTCTACTAGTCTCAAATGCAGACTTAAAACGTTTCCCCTTTTTCCTGCCTGGTGGAGACCTAATTACTTCTGCTGGGAGAACGATATCATCTACGTGATACTCATCGGGCCTGTGAGAAAAAAACAGTATCATATAAATGGAATGAACCACAACTACATATGAATATGTACACGGTATATTGTTCCTGAAAAACAAATAAAAAAAATGTAGTGGTATCTAACATTACATATCAGTATGTAACATCCATATGTAAGTAGGTTTATGTTGACAGTTTCCTCCAGATCTAGTAATAGCTGACAAAATGTACTGATTAAAGACACATACCTGTCGTGGTTAGGAACGGGTCTAATAGCTATTGAATATAGCTTACGAAAAGTGGTAACTTTGAAATAATCTTCAACGTAATAAAGAATCCTTCCTCCAGATCTAGTAATAGCTGCAGTAGCGTGCGAGCATGGAAAACCATAAACGCGCCATCGTTGGCAAGTACAAGTTTTTCTCTCTAGATCTACCATATGAGATCTGCACAGTACATATTCATGTGTTATTTTTCAGTACACCTAATATACACAGTACATATTTATATGTTCTCACAGAAACATGGTACTTAAAAAAAAGAAAGAGAAAGTAAATAACATTCAGATGATAGAGATTAGGGGTAAACGCTAACCTTGGAGAATACACTTCATAACGATTAGCATCTGACTGGCTAACTTTCCAGGGACGGCCAATTTGGATGTGTAGTTCAAGCAAGGCTTGATACGTAGGGGTTAGCAGTTCTGGGTCCATCAAGAGACTCTCTTCACGACGTTCTGACATCATTTCCATCATACGTATCCTACACGACAAGGGGATAGCAAAGTCTGTTATACTAAAAATATACGTAGATTAACAGAACATATATGCTAATACTGTTACAAAAAGAAAACTAATATAAGCTTGTACTGTGACTAAGGAAACTGATACAAACCTGATCGAGTCAACGAAGGCACACGCAGGTAATTTCTTCTCTTTGTTAATCCAGCTATTGAACGATTCAGCAACGCTAGATGAAGTGTAACCATAACTACAACCCTTGAAGAAAGCATTGGACCACTTTTCTTTTGGAATGTTGCGGCAGTAGTCAGCAACCCAAGGCCTTCCCAAATTAACCATTTCTTGAAGACCTTCCTCGTATGTTGCAGGAGAAAGAGCATATGTCGCCTTTCGGAAAGCATCAGCCACTTCCTTATACTTTTCGTCAGACTTTGCGATAGGTAAGTTTTTGTCCAAATGGAAGTAACAATATCTTTGATGAGAATCAGGGAACTCTTTGGGAATATATTTAACCAACCCTTCACCTCGGTCAGTCATAAAAGTGATTGGGAGATCATCATTCAAAGCCTCCTTCAGTTTCTTGAAAAACCATTCCCAACTGATATTGTCTTCACCAGGTACTAAAGCAAACGCAAGCGGATAAAATCCTGCAAAAAGGAATTACTAGTTATGTTAAGCAACTAATATTGACACTACATATTGACATGCAGTTGGTTTACCTCTTTGTTGATATGTGAAAACCTGACACTACATAATAACATGTTAAGCAACTGATTGACACTACATTTTCACATGCAGTATGGTTTATCTCATACTCAGTAAGGTCAATATGTAGTATGTAGTATGGTCAATACACATTGTCAGATAGTGATGTAAGATCAATATGAGTGATCTAACTAACAGACACTACATATCAAAAAAAAAAGAACCAGTTACCTTGATTACCATTAAGACATGTTGCTGCCATAAGACCTCCTTTAAAAGTTCTAGTGAGAAATGTACAGTCACATAAAATCATGGGACGACATAGTTTATATCCCTCTATACAAGCTCCAAAGCAAACAAAAAGTCTATTGAATATTTTTGTAGCATCATTGAAATCGAAATCAATAAATGACCCAGGGTTTGTTTCCCTAACAGCATTCACCCACCAAGCAAGATCAGTGTACGACTTAACATCATTACCAAAAATCTGTTTATGCGACAACTCAATTGCATGATATGCGTGGTGATACTGGATTTCAATGCCACCACTAACTTTAAGATAATCTATGATCTCTGCTGGTGTTATGCGAGGGTTGTGCCTGACCATCTCATGAATTAGACTGTTCATGAGTTTTTTTGTAACTCTTGGATTCTTCAACATATAACCACCGCCACAGGTGTGCCTTCCCACATATTCCTTTATCTTAAAAACATCAATAGAACTACCAATGGCAGTTGCGTGAAGCTTCCATGAACAACCTTTCACACTACATACGGCGGTGAATCTCTCAAGGTCATTCTTCTTTTTAATTACCTCATATCCAGTTCTCATGCAGTATTTTTGGCATGCTATACGTACGGCATCAACACCACCATAGAATAATTGATATGTATCATCAAAAATCTTATCCCAACCATCTGAAAAAAACACTCTTGGGGCTTCTTTACCTTCTTTCAAATAACTATTCTTTGCACTGACAACTAAGTCTGCATTACTGTCAACTTCCATACGCCTAGACGCGCCATTTGAAATTACATCCACGTGCAAATCAAAGAAAGCTGATTGCTTTAAAGAATGTAATGTAGAGATACCCTGTAGTGTTACATCGGCAAGAATAGGAACTATCGCTTGATTCTGGAAATAGTTAACCAGAATAGTCGATGGAGTCAACCAGCTCCACATATTACAGATGCAAAATTTCAAATCCTCTAAAGTTGAAAACGATGTAACCTCATATGCAAAATGATATTGCTTATGGTATACATGAGAATAGATGGAGAAGTCTGGTTTGGGACCAACGTCAGACATGTTAACCCTGTAAATGATCCAAAAATTAACTAAGTCTCTGAATGGAAATAAGTTATACATATTGATATGTATTGGCATCTACTATATTGCACGATACATACTAAGAGCGCAGGCTATATGTAGTACGTATTGGTATGTAACATGTAGAATAACTAAGTCTCTGAATTCCTATACGTTACACATATTGATAAGTATTTGTATGTAACATGTAGAATATATTTTACAACATATCAATATGTTTTGAGTTTCATCTTCTATAAATAGAAGAACTGCAGCTATATTAAAAAAGAGAATACAAAATTACTACATGATCTATCTAACAAAACAAACCTATATCAAAAAATACAGTAAAACAAACCAATATCAGATTACAAAGAAACTAAAACAGAACAGCAGCAGAGAAAAGGTGATTATAGTAACATACATTGTTCGAATCTGAGATTAACCTAATTCGATTTTAAGATACCTAATTGAAACACACCAAAATCACAATGTAAATCGAACGGAAACTGAATTGAACAATATAAATCATCACAAAACTGAAATCATAAAAGAAAGATAACAATGTACATCATAGACAACTATTCTGATAGAAATCGGATCAGAATAAACCTAATTATTCATCAACATTCCAAGAACAACAGCAGAGGAAGATGATTTATGAGATAAATACCCTGTTCGAATCTGATTTCGAAGCACAGATGATTTACGAGATAATAGCTGTGATTTACGAGATAAAATACTGTGATGAACCAAAACGCAGGAGCAGAGAAAACCAAAGAGAAACAGATGATTATAGTAACATACATTGTTAGAATATGAGATTAACCTAATTCGATTTTAAGATACCTAATTGAAACACACAAAAATCACAATGTAAATCGAACGGAAACTGAATTGAACAATATAAATCATCACAAAACTGAAATCATAAAAGAAAGATAACAATGTACATCATAGACAACTATTCTGATAGAAATCGGATGAGAATAAACCTAATTATTCATCAACATTCCAAGAACAACAGCAGAGGAAGATGATTTACGAGATAAATACCTTGTTCGAATCTGATTTCGAAGCACAGATGATTTACGAGATAATAGCTGTGATTTACGAGATAAAATAATGTGATGAACCAAAACGCAGGAGCAGAGAAAACCAAAGAGAAACAATCTGAGATGAAAAAAAAAAAAGAAACTGAATTTGATTTGTTCGTGGAGTTGCAGAAAGGGTAATTTTGGTACTTTTGAAAAACTTGTCTTGTGTGACCCGCACGTTTTGGACTAGGGAATAAATATTCTGGTCCAAATTTTATTCTAGGGGTGGATTAGAGAGTAACCAGTACTGGGTTTCCTGGACTACCTAGTAATTCCTAATCTTTTTTTTGTAAACAACCCAAACCTATTCAAACCCATAATCAAGTAAGGTGCCAAACCCCAAATGAAACCCCTCGTTCGTCCCTGCCCTAAAAGTTGTAATTTTTTTTGGAGATTTAGGCGGTTGAAATGCAAAAGAACGATTTTTTGGGGACCATGATTTTATTTTGGGTAAAAGTATTAGAAGTAATTTTAGGTCACCCCATATCTAGTTATTTATTTAATACCTAATCTACCCTCTTAATTAATTTTAGGTTATGATTAGTGAATGATTTAGTTAAAAACAATTAGTGAGATTAAATTAAAAGATGGGTTTATTATTAGTTGAGTAGAATTATTGAGAGAGTAGAGTTAGAGAAGATGAAGGAGTAAAACATGGAAAATAATTTTTTTTTCCAATTCACTAAGTTTGAGTATTCAAATGATGAAAACTCATCTGATTCTTAATCTCCATCCTCTCCTAGAATATTTGTTAATCTTCAAAATGATCCGGATTTGAACTGGATTTTGAACAGTTTGGTTACTTTATATGAAGAACAAGTAACCGAACTCATCTGAAGTTATAGTTCGGTTGCCCCGTAAGATGAACAAGTAACCGAAATCATCTGAAAGTGTAGTTCGGTTACTTGTTCCAAACACGCAGGTTACCGAACTCTCAAATAATAGAATTTCTAGGAGTTACAGCGTTATGTTCGGTTGGTTCTCAACTAACCGAACTTTGGTGTACAAAGTTCGGTTGGTTCGCAAACTGCATGCACTTTTGATGTAACCGAACTTTACGTAATATAAGAGTATATAAGTTCACAAAGTTCGGTTCTTTCGCAAACTTGAACCTAACGGATAACCAACCGAACTCTGAGTTCGGTTTCTGCGATAAAATTGTGAAGTTACCGAACTTAACAAGCAAAAAAAATGTGAAGTTCCAGCATCTATTGGCTAAGTTCGGTTACTTTGTAGTTTTAAAAGTTTTTCCGAACAAACCGAACTCTATTGGCTAAGTTCGGTTGTTTTGGAACTCAACATAGTGGCCACAACAACACAGTTCGGTTAGACTGGATTTGTTTTTTTTTCGGTTCTAAGGGTGGAGTTCGGTTACTTTGTAGTTTTAAAATTTTCTGCGAAACAACCTAACAGAGAGTTCGGTGACTTAGTTTTAAATCCAATAGAACCGAATTGTTCTTAGTGTTCTTCATTTTCAAGAAGTTCGGTTAGTAAACTAGGGTTTTTTGGAAAATCGGCCTAACTGAACATCGCTCTGTAACTCCTATTAAAACCCTATTTTGATGATTTCTATTCGATTGAAGCAATCAAAATCAAATTAAAGTGAAGGGTTTGTTGGAAAATACCTCCGGAGTGGTCCCATGGCGGAATCAGGTTGCGGCTGGCGTCTTTTATACCCGATAAAATTATTATGTAACTGAACTTAATTGTGATTGCATTGATGTTGTTACATTTCTTAAATAGGCGGAGGCGGTGGTGGTGGGAGGTGGTGGTGGTGGTAATCGGTGGTTGGTGGTGGTGATAATCGGAGGTGGTGGTGGTGGTGGGCCGTGGTGGTGGTGGTGGTAATCGGTGGTTGGTGGTGGTGATAATCGGAGGTCGTGGTGGTGGTAATCAGTGGTGGTGGGAGGTGGTGGTGGTTATATATATTGGTGGTTATTAGGTTGGTTTTAAATTAAATTAAGTTAAGGGTAGGTAGTCATTTCAATGTTTTAGGACACCCCTTATCGCTATAGGGAAGGTGGCCTAATAAAATCATGGTCCCTTAAAAAAACCATGGTCCCTAAAAAATCATTCATGCAAAATCACAAGACACTGTAGCTAGGTACTCCAATTTCCAAGAGTGATTGGTTGAAAGACTTTTGACGCAGTCCAGTAAGCAGCACTAACATAATTTAAAATTTTAACTGAGATGTTCATGACTGTCCACTATAATTTACTCCCTCCGTACCACATTATATAGGCGGAGGGACCAATTCTCTTAGATTAATACACTTTTATTGATTTTATACATTTATATATTTTTTCCTGTTTTACCCTTAATTATATTTCCAATGTTAGAGACATATACTTAATTGTGATGATTCCCAAGCAAATAAATAGGAATAATACAAGTAAAAAGCCGTTTTGAAATTTGGACTCCGCCTATATAGTGGTACAAGGAAAAATTGAAATTCCGCCTATATAATAGGTACGGAGGGAGTAAAATTTTAATTGAGAGGTTCAAAACTATCTACTAAAAGTAATATCAGAGCAATAAGGAGTATTTATAATACCGGTCTAATTTGGGGCCTGCCACTAAGAGACAAAAATAGACATTTAGAAGTAAAACGGAAAACCCCTTGTCATGATTAATTATTCGGATGGTTAATTGATGCTTAATCATGATAACCTTGAAATCAACTAATTTTTCGTCATCATCAAAATATGTAAAAATTTTGATTTTTTTTTGAAAAATCTCAACCCAGAATCGGTATACGTTCACGCCCTTGTGGACCGATTCTGGGCTGGTGTTCACGAAGCACACCCAAAATCGATTAGCGTATGTATACATAAGATCCAATTATTATAATCGATTTTTCATTAGTCTTACAGAAAAAAAAATTGCTTTTACCCAGAATCAGCCTATATGGACATTAACATGAACTGATTATGTACTGAAAAATAGCAAACAAAACTAAAATACATACTACTCCATATATATGCCTGAGTTAGGAATGAGTATGATTTCATACTCATTCTTAGATCGAGTATGAGCTGTACTCTATTCGAGAATGAGGTTGAAATCATATTCACTCTTATTTCGACTATAAATCATACTGATTTTCAGGTCGGGAACAAGATTATTTACAAAAGTATCATATATTTATACTCATTTTGAGTTCGAGTACATCACTAGTGGAAAATAGCAGTTTCGCGACCGTGAGAGCAAGTCATATATACGAGTTAAATGACCTCTTTTAACGGTCGCGGAAATGGTCATTGTTGAGTGTCTTCTTCGTCTATGACGTGGCTCTGAGGGTCGCGGAACATCATATATCAACGACCGATTTTAACGGTCAAGGTGTTAGGACTTACCCATATCAGTCGTATATATAGATTTTAATATAAAAAAAATAAATTAAGATTGGCTAACTGAATTTGTGTGGCCTCAAATGAGAACCAAATCAACCTTAAATGAGAATCAAATCAAAATGCGAACCAAATCAAACCCAAAACAATAACCAAGTCAAATGAGAATCAAATCAAACTTGCACTCGTAAACTCAAATAATTTTTCCGTTTAACATTCGTTGATTCATTATGTTCAAATTACATAAAAAAGGTTTTAAATTCTGAGTTCATACCAATATAAGTTTAAGTCTTAACTAACAATAAAGTCGAAAGACAAGTGCAGTTAACCAGCAAAATGATTTACTCCATAGAAATTGCATAAACATCATTCTCATGGAATTCTACATCATCAACTCTGGTTTCAGGAACAATGAGTACAACATTGTTTCCATCTATCACAAACTGCTTGAGCTGATGGCTGAGCATACCTTCAACAATTTGGCAGAAATAGGAAGCAACAACCTTCTGAAAAACTGTTTTCAAGAGAACAATTTTCAGTTCCTTGTTGTTCATAGTTGTGAAATTATTGTATGTTATGGTATAACGAATCTGAAAAGCAAGTATTCAAGAGATACACTTCTAGAGCTTTTCATTCGTATACAAAAACTATCAGATATTCAATGCAGTGAAAAATGCAATGAATAGAATTTTCATAGAATGTGCAAGCATGAGCAGTTAATATTTGATTGGTTTAATGACAAAGTGCAAACGAGGATACAATAGGAGACAGTGAAAAGAACCCATTTGGAATTAGCTAGAACCACGTGTATCTGAATCTAAATATATGGGACTTATTTAATTCAGAAATTTACACTGCATGATAAGTTTATGTAAGTAATCATTATAAGTCCAAGGAAAGGTCTCTTTAACATCATGAAGTGTGTTTAATTCAGAAAAATAAAACAGACCTGAGAGCTCCAATGTACTGCATTTACATCCATTTTGTGAGTCTTCTCCTTCCTTAGTTTATCAACCTTTAAAGCGTCACATATAAAAAAATTAGGATCTGCATCAACTTCATCAGATGTACTGAAGGCATTGGTCGGTAAAATCAGACAACTAAAAACATAAATCAAATGTATTACCAAGCAAAAAACAAGTAAAACCATAACTAGAAGTCGAAATCAATTGAAGGATCTGAAATATGAGCTCCACTGCCAATTATCCCCTCCCTGTATACGCAAAAAAATGTCCCAATTTAATATCTTAAATAAAAACTGAAAGCAAATTGACAAATAAAAATATTTGATTAGCCTTGCACAACTAAATGTATACCCTTTATAGTACGGAAAAATTCCAACTAGAAACAATAAGCCCCTCTTGTCAGAATTGAAGCAAGGCAGAGTCCTTTTGCAATTCACGCATATAAAGTAGCATCAGTAAACTCAGGGTGATGATCACTGGCATTTTCGTTAGGAATTTTGATATTATACAACAAAAAAAATTTATGACCAGCTGTTGAGCG
>NC_039362.1:175304371-175494493 GCF_003573695.1 Papaver somniferum | reverse complement strand
GGGGGGGGGGGGTACCTGGTTTTATTCGAAGTTCGTGATGAACTAAATTTGGGTCAATTCCCGGCATGTCCCCCAATTTCCAAGCAAAGATGTCCGCGTATTCCTTTAGAAGTTTGATTAGCGCGGTTTCTCTTTCTTCATCCATCAAGGTGCCTATTTTGATCATCTTCGGATTTCCCTCAGTCCCTATATTGACTTCTTTAGCTGCTTCGACGGGTGTACACGCGGGTTTTGGTTCCCCCAAGAGAGGAACATTCTTTAGTTGCTATTTGGTAGGATCTCCGTCTTCTTTTGTCGCAGAGGTGCTTGCTTCTGCGGCTGCTAGTGGTGCTTACGTTCAGAAGGCTTTTTCCGGAGATTTCTTTCAGATATGCATCTATGGTTATCTTCTTATTTTTGGCTCTTCGGGACTGGTGCTTCTCTTCCCTCTCATTATTGATCTGATTCTGTAAGGTTTGCTATTCCCGCGCAGTTACTTGGTCTCCTTTAATTTCCATGACTCCCAGAGGTGTTGGGAATCTGAGATATTGATGGTAGGTTGCAGCTACTCCCTTGATCTTGTGAAACCATCTTCTTCCGATGATGGAATTGTAGGGTGAAGGTGCATCTACGACGCTGAATCGAGTGTCCAGTTTCATGGGCACCGCGTCTACTTGCAAGACAATGTCCCCTAGGGGATTTGTAGCTGCGACGTTGAATCCGTAGATGGTGTAGTAAGATGACATCAGTTGCTCGTCGTTGAGTTCCATACGTTTGAACGTGTCATAGAACAGGACGTTGACCGAGCTTCCTCCATAGATGAGAATTTTCTTGACATTGCACCCTGCTATTGGGAGTGTGAGGACTAGAGGATCATTATGGTCTTCCATGTCTTCTTCCACATCGTCTGCATCGAAAGTCATGGGCGCATCCATCCATTATTCGTACTCGTTTACCTCTTTCCCATCGATCTTATAAAGGTCACAATAATCGTCGAATTGTTTTCTCAACCTCTTCCCAATCTGGGCGGTTAGGGATGGTCCTTGAATCTCTGAACATGAAATTGTGTTGAGGGTGCGGTTGCCTTCTGGTAATTGAACCTGCTTGCCTCTCTTGGTTCTATCTTCGTTATCAATCTTCTGTATATATTGCTTCAGGTCTCCTGCGTCGATTAGTTTTTGAATCATTATCTTGAGATTTTTTCACTTTTCTGTTTGATGACCGTTGAAACAGTGGTATTCACTGTATTCCTTGGATTTTTCTGATCTAGCAGGCTGCTTTCTCTTGGACCATGGCCAATCGAAGTTCTCCCTCCCCTTGATCTTTCTCAAGATGTGCGAATAACTGGTATTCAGCTTGGTATAAACTTGATCTTCAAATTTTCGATCATCTCTTCGTCTATCATCCCTTCGTTCTTTCCTTTCTTCGTTGGGACGCTCTTCTGTGATTCCTCTTTTGGACCCGCTGGCTTGATCCACGGAATTTTTGCGTGTGGGACGTTGAGTATGAGCTATGGGATTTTCACGCTGAATTTCTTCTAACCTTGCATGCTTTTCTATGATTATCCGGATATCTCCTTCGGTGGTAGGGATGGTTCCATGGATCTCGACAAACAAAGGACTCATCCTGTCCATCCCCCGTTTGTAGCAGTTGATACTAACCACGGGATCTACGTTTCCAATAGCTTGGAAAATCTTGTGCCATCTATCAGTATATTCTCTGATGGTCTCTTTGTATTTAATCTCCATCGAGAATAGCTTGTCCATGCCGGTATTGTCAACCTTATTGTACATGTATCTTGCTAGAAATGTTTCTGTGAGTTGGTCGTAGGAGTCGATGGAGTTTGATGGCAAGTTATCAAACCATGAAAACGCGTACCCCTTTAAACTTGATGGGAAGTATTTGCACATTGTGGAGTCTTCGTTATCCCAACAGGCCATCATTCGATTATAATATCGAAGATGATCCGCAGGATCAATTGACCCGTCATAGCAATCGAAGGCAGGACCGAACACTTCTGCGGTATGGAAGCCTTAGCCAAGTGTGGCGTCAGCGGGGTAGTGTTTGCTTCCTTCATCACTTGCTCTAGTCTTCCGCCTCCCTTCCTAGTCTTTAACTCCTTGGTTTCTGCCAGCATCTCAGCACGCAGATTTTCCATTGCGATCTGGTGCTCTTCATGAATGGTAGATTTCGCTCGTAGGAGGGTGGTACCGTCGTAGTAATCCGAGTTCTCAGGATTGTAATCATGGTATGATTTTTGGTTGCTCCTTGCTCCTCTTCGATTCAATGGAAGTGGGTTGTTTGCGACCACCATTCTTCTATCTTGATTAGGTGCTAGGGACTTGGAGTTAGCTTCATCACGTTGGTTTTATAGCTCTGCGCTATGAATGATTCTTTCCTTGAGTGTTTGGTTCTCTTGTGCTAATATCGCCACAACATCTGCGTATGCCTTCTGGTTCTTCCTTAATTCTGTCAGCTCGATCTACGATCTGTATCACTGGTTCTGGTGGGTCTAACCGTGCACCTTAGGACCCCGACGGTTGTTGTGAGGGTTGACCTGCTATTAGAAGCGGTTGCTTGGCTGGAAAGGGTTTGTTCTGTTCGTTGGTTAAGGGCATCCCATAGAGGGTTGTTGTATTCCTGACTCTGCTACGACTTCCTGATGTTACTGTATTTGATCATTGGTTACTCTGGGAGCTCAACTTTGGATCCGCCAGCTCTTGAAGCTCCAGCTTTGGCTGCCGCGACATTTACTGCATTTGCTGCGATGATGTTGGCATTGATGGGGGCCGTGCTTTCTGCATTATACTGCACCCTATCCGCTACCTTTATCTTTTCACCTCTCTGCTTACTCCTAGTTACAACTGGGGTTGTCCTTGGCGTCTCTTTTGAAGAAGCTTTTTCCTTCCCGACATCTTTGGTTTTATCCATGTTTTAATGTTTTCCTGAAAGGAAGAGAAAAAATCACGAAGACAATGGGGCCCACGTGATATCTATTAGCGTTTTGAGTTCTCAAAGGTGTAAAATCTTGAAAATACATAAGGCGCCCATCTATCTAGATAACCGCAGATCCATTCTAAGTTTTGATTTTCAAAGATGTGAAACTTAGAAAACGCACGGAAAATCAGATCTACTTAGATGAACGTGAATCTGTTCACAGTTTTGATTTTTGAAGACGTGAAAACTTGGAAAATGCATGGAAAATCAGATCTACTTAGATAAACGTAGATCTGTTCATAATTTTGGTTTTTGAAATTATGCACGGAAAAAACCGTAGTGTTCCATGCATCGTTATTTTCAGAGAATGAAGCCTGAAACAAGTCACAGGAGAAGATAAATCTTTTACCGGGATGAAGATCCCTGTTTCTAGCGCCAGATTGTGAACACAAAGATCATGGTCATCTGAGTGTTCACAAATAATGTGCGCAGACTCATGATAATATAGTAAATAAGTTGCGCATGAGGGGGATGAATTGGTTATGTCGAATCCTTGACTCAGAGTCCTAATACTCTTCCTCGTGTCATCAACAACAATCATTGTTCTTAGCTCGCATAATAAGATAAATAATGGATGAAGTATAAAACGTATGAACATGATGTACCATAAATATGGAATCGAACATGTAAAGTATAAGTGCATGAATATAGATGAAACGATTAACTTATATGATTCATCACTCAGATCTCTGTCTGCGGGTTTGGGTTTCTCATTATATATATGATGGTTATAGAAACAGTCGAATGACTTTGAGATCCACATAAGCCTGCATAGCAGGAGGAACTTCACTTACACTTTCTCTATCTCTCTGTCTCTCTCCTATTCTCCTCTAAATGTTTTCGGAGCCCCCTCTTCACTTGGGAGAGAGGGGTATTTATAGGGAGGTTACGTGGGGTCCACTTCTGAAGCCCGTTATAACCTTATCCTCTTGTGTCTTGTGCCTCTTACGCAGAAGTCTTCGTGTTCTCGGCTTTATCTGCGTGTTCTGTTTGAATACGCAGTGCTATCTGCGCTTCCTACCCAGGCTGAATGACACGTATGTTGTTTGAGGGTATTTAATGCGGGTAGTTGAGATGTCTGTCCGCGGTAGACAGCTGTCCTCTGCCCCTGTCTTGTCTGCGTCAGTCGAACTATCCCCAGCCGTAGATCTTAGATCTTTCTGGGGATAAGATAAAGTGACTCTTGGTTGTCCACGTGTGATATCATATCTTGATGCTCTTAGCCGCATGTCCTCCACGTGTGTCTTTGTGGACACGTGGAGGAAGATGAAATGTGTACCTACAATCCACGTCCAAAAGAAGAGCCTTAGAAGGAACGGGTAGTGTATTAGGAGAAAGTTTAACACCCCACTCTTGGAACCTCTTCGTAGACATATATTTAGCGGAATAATTGACCACGAAGGAGTCCACATTACAATCTCGATGATCATAAGCGTGTGCGAAATCATGTATCTGCAAAGGGCCTTTCTTGGAGCGAATTACAAACTCGTTAAATATATGAAGTCCATTCCCACAAAGTTGAAATATAACTCGTTGAAGCTTTTTCATAACACAAAATTGGTTAAAAATACCAAAATCAACAATTCCTAGGTGAAATGGACAGTTAGATTTTGATACTGTTTAAATGGCCAAAAATGTAAAAATAGGCAGGATGTAACCAATTTCATTGTGCCTATTTTCAAATATTTTTTTCTTATTTTTAATTTAAACAAGATGTATCCAGTTTCATCCTTACTATTTTTTCTTGGCCATTTCACCCAAACTATTTTTTACCCGTCCATTTGAACCGTGATTTAAAATATCTGGACAAATGACCCATTTTTCGTTTTCATAATCTCGTAGAAAAGCAGGGCCGGTCCTGAGTTGTTTTTTCCCTGAAGCGTACAATTTTTTTGTTGCCCCCGTAATTAGATCAATGATCATTTTTTTCTACAATGATTGAACAATAACAATAGTGAACTATCAAGAGAATGAACATATACAAGCATACGAAAGAAAAACAGAGATTGAAGATGAGAATTAGAAAAACTTGAATACTTCACTCCTAAATCCTAATAGCTCTGATTTTTTTTTTTCTTTTGTGATCCCGTCGGTAATGATTATCCGATGGAATGGATAAAAAAGATTCCATTTTAGCATTGATTATTCATATTATGTCCGATATACAATTCAATCATGAAGAAGCCCCTAAAATATTTTTATTTTTAACAAAATCCCAAACAGCAGAACAACTATTTTGTTGCCCCTGGACCTTGTTGCCCCGAAGTGGGGCTTTCCCTGCTTCCCCTATTGGCCCGTCCCTGAGAAAAGTGGGGCTTTCCCTGCTTCCCTTATTGGCCCGGCCCTGAGAAAAGCGGGTTAGAAGGATCGTACAACGGAAAAACTAACCCAGCTCTCAGCTGACCTGCAGTAACGATGATCTTGTTATCTGACCATGTTCCAGACTCGATCCACCGGAGATTCAGTTCCATGTTCTTGGTAGCAAGAGAAGGAGGTTCTACAGAAGAATCAATAGCAGAAGTTAAGGTTAAACCCTTCCGTCGAAACTCGACTTGAAATTCCTCTAAGGTTTTAGCGGATGTAGGTGAAGGTGTTTTCTTGGGAGCCATGATAATCAGTAGATAGAGAAAGAGAAAATCGGAGAAGGTTAGTGAAGAGGAACTAGGGCAGCAACAGTAGCAGAGATATCGGAGTGAAAGAAGAAATAAAGCAGAAAAAATAAAGAAGAGAGCAGAACTGGGGAGGATCGAAGTATTTATAGTGAAAAGAATATGACCGGCTAAGGAAAGTCTTCGACACGATCGAGGGGTTATGACCGACAATAGAAGGTTACATAGAAAACGTGGCTACGTGGGAGCATGAAAAGCGGAGACGTGGCGGTTAAGGAATATTAAGAGGTTCTTATTCCATTCTCGCGTTTTTCGAATAGAATAAGAAAAGGCAAAATGTAGGTATAGAAAATGTACTCGCCACGTGTTCGCACGAGAAGGCACGAATTAGGTTTAGAAATCTTACCAAAAGATCATGTATCATTCCCCAAAAATAGTGATCAGTGACTTGTCAAATCAGTTGTCAGAGTTACTTCTACCATTATCGGACCTGCGAAGTTCGTAGGATTGACCGAAGTAAATAGATCTAAACACGAGAGAACGATGCGAAGTTAATGAATAAGATAAGTAGATTGGAGACACGAAGGGACCGTTGGAGTGTTGAACAAGATATCATCTGCGAAACTGGATAGGCGAAATAAGGTTACTTGGACGAGAAGGCATCTGACGAGGTACATGGATTGTTAAGCAAGAAATGAAACAGCTGTCCCGACAAGGTGTCGGGGTTATCGGAGCAAAGGAGGGGAAAACTTTATGTAAAATGGTGTGGGCAAAGTAAAAGGTAAAGTTCACATGGAATGTGTGATATCCGACAAAGTAAAGTGAGTTGTCTTCCATTAACTAGTTTGCCTATAAATAGAGACCTTTGGTCATTATAAAATAGGATGAAGTTTTGGTTGGGAGAGAAGTATAGTCTATGGTAGAGATATTAGGGTCTATCTAAGTCCTTGTACTTGTATTATTTTCATAAGTTAATGTTCAATAAAAGATTTTGATTTTGCTTTGTTCTTAAGATGTCTTAGATCTTGGTCTGAAAATTTCTAAATGTCGTCAATAAGACATGAATTGGGAGGGAGTCAAAAATAAGTTTGTCTGTTTTGTGTGTTTCGCGAGGAGGGAAGTTCAAGTGGCTTGTTACAGAAAAAAGAAGCTTTAATAAATAAATCAATGAAATTCTTGGCTTCCCAGTAGGGTTATTCTTTTCTTTTTTTATTAGAGAGAATAAGGCTTTTCAGGAAAGTCTCTACTCTAGGCTATATGTGCTTACATCTTCCATCCAATCGTCTATATGTCTCTCGCCACGTCAAATTTGAAAAGGACATCTTCCCATTCTTTTCCAAGCAGCAGGTAACTTCAGTTAATACACTAAAGATTCAATTATGTACTAGAGTTTTATCTTCTTCTCCTCTATATGTATTACCAATGTCTCCTATGCAGACCGTGCAACTAGTTGAGCAAACTGTTTCTACTGAAACATCAGCACCATCATCGTATGCATTACCGGAATCCTCAGTTCAACCATCTGTTGACAATATACAATATAACACAAATGCTGGTACCACTTCTGCAACAGTTTTGGGTTCAACAACACGGCAACAACAGCATCATTCTATGGTGACTAGATCCAAAGATGGTATTAGAAAGCCTGTCAACAGATTGTGTTTAACAACTACCAAATATCCTTTACAAACTGATGAGTTTTTTGAGCCAAAGTCATATACAAAAGCATCTAAAAGATCCAAACTGGAGACCACCCATGGATGCAGAAATCAATGCTCATATACGTAATGGTACATGGACCAAAGTACCATATGTTAATGGAACGAATGTGATACGTTCCAAGTGGGTGTTTCGAGTTAAGCAAAAGTCAAATGGAGATCTGGACAGAAGAAAAACACGGCTAGTTGCAAATGGTTTTCATCAGAAAGCAGGTGCTGATTATGGTGAAACGTTCATCCCGGTGATCAAGCCTTGCACTATAAGATTGGTCCTATCTATAGCAACAACACATAATTTGGATATAAAACAATTGGAGGTTCAAAATGCGTTTCTTCACGGCGTGCTTGAAGAAGAAGTTTGAATGAAACAACCTTCGGATATGTTGATCCTGAGAACCCAACATATGTGTGTAAATTTAATAAATCGATATACGACTTAAAACAAGCTCCACGTACATGGTACTCCAAACTCATCTCTTATCTAACGGATTTGGGGTTCAATGACTCGATTGCTGATTCCTCCTTATTTTTGCAACAATCAAAACAAGGTATTACTTATGTACTTGTCTATGGCGATGACATCATAGTCACAGGCTCTAGTTCACTACTTATCAATAAACTCATCAATGACTTGAGTACAGAGTTTGCAGTTCGTGATTTAGGTAATCTCAATTATTTTTTTGGGTATTGAGGTAATCCAACAAGGTGGTGCAATAATACTCAGTCACCGTAAGTACATTGCTGATTTGGTTAAACGTACATCCATGGATGGTGCAAAGCCCGTTTGTACTCTTCTTGCAGCCAATGCAAAGGTACTGCGAGTTGGCAGCAACAAGTTTGATAATCCAACCTTGTACAGAAGTGTTGTAGGAGCTCTTCAGTACCTTCATCTTACTCGACCAGATATCGCCGTTGCAGTTGCAAAAGTTTGCCAATATATGCATGATCCTTATGAGGATCATTAGGAATTAGTTAAGCGAATTCTTCGTTATCTGAAGCACACAGTTGAAAATGGTCTAGCAATACAAAAATCAACAGATTTATCACTACATGTTTATTCTGATAGCGACCGGGAAGGCAATTTAGATGACAGAATGTCAACAAGTGGATATTGTATCTACTTTGGTGGAAACTTGATATCATGGAGTGCAAGGAAACAACAAACTGTGTCTAAATCAACCACTGAAGCTGAGTATCGAGGCATTGCAATAGCTACATCAGAACTGGTATGGATTCAGTCATTACTCAAACAACTAGGAATTCCTATGTCTACTCCTTATTTATGGTGCGACAACCTTCGAGCAACATATCTTACAATCAATCCAGTGTTTCATGCACGTACTAAACACATGGAGATTGACTACCATTTTTTCAAAGAGAGAGTGGCTAGCAAACAATTAGAAGTAAAGTTTATTTCTTCTAAAGATCAACTTGCAAACATCTTTACTAAGGGCCTAACTTCACCAAGTTTTCAATATCTCAGAGACAAGTTGAACATTCATCAACTCACGCTCAACTTGAGGGAGGATGTTAAGGATACATCATCTAAAGCCTATATCAGTGGCTTGATTAGCGGCTGATCCTCTAGTATGCCAGCTATCAGAGACTCACTCTTCAATCACAGTTGTACGGCCTGTATCAAAGGTATGATATGCGCAATATTTTTGTTATTCTCATTCATGTAATATATGCCCTATTTAGGGTAATGTAATTCATATAAATAAAGAACTTTCTCCACCGATGCATGTGTGGAAGATTTCACCAAACATCTCTTCTTAACTGTAAATGCTTGTCTCAGTTTTAATGTTGGAGGTGCACCTCTTTTTCTTATAATTTTTTATTTTAAAACAACTCCTGCTTGCCAAGCATACTTGCAACCTGGGTAATTTTACTGTACTTGATTATATGTTATCTGGGTAGATTGGTCTGAAAATTTCTAAATGTCGTCAATAAGACATGAATTGGGAGGGAGTCAAAAATAAGTTTGTCTGTTTTGTGTGTTTCGCGGGGAGGGAAGTTCAAGTGGCTTGTTACAGAAAAAAGAAGCTTTAATAAATGAATCAAGGAAATTCTTGGCTTCCCAATAGGGTTATTCTTTTCTTTTTTTTTTATTAGAGAGAATAAGGCTTTTTAGGTAAGTCTCTACTCTAGGATTATATATTTGACACCAGGATACCACACTTGCATTTCATCTCATCTCATCTCATCTCTCTCTCACTCAATAAATTATATTATCTCATACTTCCATGGCTGCTGCTAGAGAATTAGTAACCGATGATCAGGCAATGACGTCGTCAGGCTATGTTGCTAAAGAATTAGTATTAAGTGATGATCATCAAGAAATGGTGTCTTTTGGTCCGCAACAAGTTGATTCTCTTGGTAGGCTTGAAAAAAAGTTTGATGTGTTACTTACAGTACTTACTGAATTGCAAGTAAATACATCACAGATTGTAAGAAACACTAGTAAAAATGACGAAGAAAATCATAAAGCTGTCCCAAACCGGTCATCTTCATCAATTAATCCTCGTGGTAAGTTGATACATGCAAGATTTTTGTTTTTATTTATTTTGTTAATTTTTGATCCATATGTTATTGAGGTGTTGCTCCTATATGTTTCAGCTGAAGATGGTGGTAAAGCCACGAATAAAGATGTTTTGGATAAATACAAGGAGCTATATGACGCAGCAATAGAGGGTGACTGGAAAGTGGCAAGTAAGTTTTTGGAGAAGCATCCAGAAGGGATTACACAAGGGATCACTAATGAATCACAAACAGTGTTGCATGTAGCTATAAGGTATGGGAAGAAATGGAATCTGATGTTTATAGAGGAGATTCTGAAACTTATGCCCCAAGATATACTTGAGCATAGAACAAACGTTAGTGAAAATACACCGCTTCATTATGCTGCCTTATGTGGACATGCTAAAGCCGCTAAGATAATTGTAAACAAAAACCCTGGATTGACTCAGATAGTAAATCGCAGTGGAGAGGTACCACTTGAAAGGGCTCTAACATCAGTTACAGCTGGAAAAAGAGAGACAGTTGAGTATCTTTATTCGGTGACTAAACACGAACATCCAGGTCCTTTCTCTGGTGACCAAGGTGATTCTCTATTGCGTCACATGATTGATTCTGGTTTCTACGGTATGTCCACAAATCCTTAAATCTTTGGAGATTTAATCGTGCATTTAATTTCTACATTGGAGTTGCAATACATTACGTTTAATAGCATTGGTTTTTAACATGACCAAACTTGTCATTTGTAGATATTGCATCATCTGTTGTCCAGAGTTTTCCAGAACTGGTTATTGATCAGACAAAGAAAGTACAAACAAATGCAATGAATTACATGGCAGAAAGGCCGTTTGCATTTGTTAGTGGAGCTAAGCATACGTTCTGGAAACGCTGCATCTATTCATGTTAGTTAGCCATCCTAACTTTGGATTTCGTATACTCACTGATATATATGAACAACGTTTTATTGACATGCGTTTAATATATTTTCCAAAAACCTTTTCGATAGCAACGTTGTTTCGCCACATGCTCATATATTTAATTTTATATTCAAATGCCGGTGACATGAAATATGCAGTGGTTAAAGTGGACACAATCACCACATATGAGCTTCACGCACAAGCAAACGTAAACAAAAATCCACGTAGGTCAGAAGAAAGCCTTCCCCAATGCTCTGAAGGCATCAAGGGAGACGAAGAGAACCCTGTCGAGAGAATTGAAGGTTCCTGCAGAGACAAAAAATTCCTTTCCGAGAATTCAAAAAGCATGGAAGGAGACAAAGCGAAATCATTCAAATGGAATACCGCTGGAGTTGGTATTTGTGCCTCCATATTCATGATTTGCCTCCTAATGTATTGCAAGATCAAATTCTTCTTTGTTTTCCTCCTGCGCTTCACCAGGTTTGAGGAATTACACAAACAGTTATATGACGAAAAAGTAAAGCACAAGCAAGCCGAAGACTTGGTTAAAAGTATATTTACACCAATCAAAGAAAAAATGAACCCCCGAGAGGTAAAATATTTTTTTGCAGGATCTAACGTCATGAAGATGGCAATAAGGCATGGAAGTGTTGAGTTTGTAGATGTGTGTATTCAACTCTTTCCATACATAATTCGGCATAGAATGGGTGGACAAACTATGATACAAATGTCTATTGAAGAACGAAATGAAACAATTTTGAATCTTTTATGTAAACACAGTGGAAAAGATAAAATCGACGCAATTTGCAGAGCAGATATCGAGGGTAACACTATCTTGCATTATGCTGCCAAGTTAGCCCCTTCCGCTCAACTTAATTTGGTCCCTGGTGCATATCTTCAGATGCAACGAGAAGTGCAGTGGTTTAAGGTGAGGGTGTTATTTCAACTGTTATTACTTAGTCTAGTTTTTATCGTGGATCAATAGAAGCTATAGTATTCCATGAGTAACGTTTTTAACTCTTTCAAATTAAGAAAAAAAAAATTAATAACAGAACACTGGCTTCTTTTAACGTGATCAAGTAATTAGGTTATAAATGGGGAAAAATATTTGATGGGGGAGTTTTTTGATGGGGGCATGAGGGACAAATCATGCCTTGACACTGTCTTTGTTATAAATTGATTCCATCAAATTTTGTTTCAAATATATAAATCAAAGTGTATTTTTGGTGAAAATACTGGTTATCTTAATTGGTGATATTTTAACCTTTATATTTTTAGTAACAGAATTTGTTAAAACAATTAATTGGAAAAACACATATATTTGTCCCCATGTCCTCATCAAAAAACCGCCCCATCAAAAGTTTACTTAAAATGAAGTGATACTACTATTTTTTTTCATTTTAGCCTTCTCGGGATAGAGGGAATATCTTTTTGATATTTCCAAGTTTTCCTAATTATTTTAACCATCTTAGTATTTATCTTACGCATTATCGAACGTCGTTTGATTCTGATTATTTCCTAATTAGCTAGCTTCAATGTGTAGTTAAGTACCTTAACTTCTTTGTAATTGTTTTTTGCTAGGGGGTGGAGAACATGATCTCAGAGCAAATGAAATTTAAGAGAAATAAAAAAGGACAAACAGCACATAATATATTTACAAAAGAACACAAAGAGCTGAAGGAAAATGGAGAGAAGTGGCTCAAGGATACATCTGGATCGTGCATGTTAGTAGCTGCTCTCATTGCTACTGTAGCATTCGCTTCTGCTTTTACTGTTCCCGGAGGCAACATTAGTGATAGTACTAATAGCAGTAAAAACGGCATTCCTGTTTTCTTAGGAAAGAATTCGTTTATAGTCTTCGCAGTAGCGGATGCCATTGCTTTATTCTCTTCTGTCACATCAGTACTCATGTTCTTGGCCGTATATACTTCGCGGTATGCTGAAATTGATTTTTTGAAGTCCTTGCCAAATAAGTTGATGTTAGGACTTGCAACTCTGTTCATATCTATGGCCAGCGTGTTGGTAGCTTTTGGAGCATCAATATATATCGTGCTTGGGGAAAGACTTGCTTGGGCTCTCGTTCCTATTGTGGTGTTTAGTTGTGTACCTGTGACCTTGTTTGCATGGTTGCAGCTACCATTGTTTTTTGACATGGTTCATTCAACATACCAGGGAAGCCTGTTTCGAGAACATACATATATCTCCAGTCTACAACTAAATGCAAGGAAAGAAGACTGAATTGAGAATACATACATTACAGGGGTTGTTGAGGTCATATAAAGTAAAAATTCTATCGACGCACAGCCAATTCATATTTATTGTAATTATTCAGAATATTTACAGTTTCCAAATCCCTTTATCATTTCCGCATAAATTTTCAGCATTTTCATCCCTTCCTTTCTAGCTAGTTAGTGTTCGAAACCCAATATTCCTTTGTTCTTGTGCAGGCAGACTGTTGACATGTCTCGGTGGAACTGGTAGATTGGATATGTATCTATCAGGTTTATATTGTTTATGTGCTCCGTTTCTTCCTACCCACCCAAAATGGGGTTCCTAGCAAAAACTCTACTCTGTTATCTAAAAATTGTTTTGCCTTTTCTTTCTGTGGCTTCTTACGTCTAGTAAGTTGCCCCTTTGTACATTCTCATTCTCCCTCTTCTATTGAATCTTCTTTTTCATCAAAAAATAAGAAGTCCCCTTCATCCTTCTTGTTTGTACAAAACAAAAAATAGTAAAGTTTTAACAAAGAGAGGGTTTGTTTATGGGGATCTTGGTCACCTGTACCAAATGTAGCCGTTAGAAGTTAGGCAAAACTATCAGCTTCAGTGATCACAACAAACTTTTCGTTTCTTTTATTATAACAAGGCTTATTATTATTGTTTGTTTACCTTGTTACCCTCCCCAACGAGAATATTTCAAAATTTGGATGAGGTCACATGATATAGTAATAAGACGGGTACGTGGAAAAGAAGAAAATAAACCACGTTGGATTTACATAATTATTCAGAACACCATCTTACTTTACGGTGTGCTGCCTTGTTTCGACGGCAGAATAATATTGAGGGTACATATTGGTCCTCACAGGGGCGGCTTATCATATGCACTGGTCCATGTGAAGCGTGTAGACTCCACTCCACCACATGAAAATCTTAGAACCAAAATTCTGCACGGACCGCCATTTGGGGCCCACTTATCATGTGTCTGCACGATTTTGCCATTGTCCAAACTAGCAGTCCGTGCAGAACCACTGATCTTAGAAGTAGTTATGGTGAACACACTCTCCATATGGAACTGCTAGCTTGACAAAAAATTTATCCGGACCAAAAATCCCGTCTCTAATAGGTGGTTGGGCCTCATTTTACCCCATTGATGATCTTAATGCTAAAAGCGCACCATGAACCGATGTAGGATAGGTGTAGGTGTAGCATCTCCTCTCCCTGTATTCCTAGCCTCCGATGCCTTGCTGCATGGAACAACCGTGTATGAGGCTGACCAAATTCTCAATATAGAGCATTGTGGTAGGTTTGCACCGAGTCGTGATTAGGAGGGCATACTTTTTTTTCTTCTGGAATACATCATATTTGACAGATTAGGACTTGATGTTTTACTTAGTCGTGTACATTATTTTCACCCAAACAATAAGTCCCTGTTGGAGAATATTAAGGATATTGATGGAGAATATGAAGGATATTGATGAGATATCGTCAATCTTAATTAGAGGATAATATTGTTTCCATATATATGGTTACCGTTAGGAGAACTTCCCTATAGGTTCTAGGTTACCCAATTTAGCATTCTCTGTTATGGAGACATCTTACACATATGTAAATATAAATATTCCTATACCGTAATTCATAAAGATACACTGCAATACAATTATCTCTTCTTCCTAGTTTCTCTCTGTCCAGTTTCTTCATGGTATCGCGAGCAGGACTCGATCCTGTTTTGTGAGTTTTTTTCTTTTTTTCTCAATTTTTTATCTTTTTTTGGTTGAAAGCTTCAACCAAAAATGTCTGCAAGTGAAATTAACACTAGCGGAAGATTATCATCTGTGTTGCTTAGTGGAAATAATTATGTTCTTTGGTCACGAACAGTGACTTTGTCTCTTGGTGGAAAGAAGAAGTTGGGTTTCATTAATGGAAAGACAGTTTGTCCTCCGTCTAAAGAAGAATCGAAATATGAGGAATGGATTTCTGATGATCAAATGTTAGATCTTGGCTTCTTAATTCTATGAAAGCCTCTATTGCTAAACTATTTACATTTTCCAATTCAGCCAAAGAATTGTGGGAAGCTGTAGCGGAGTTTTCTGGTAATCAAAATAATGCAGCTCGTGTGTTTGAGTTGAAAAGTGAAATTGCTAGGGCAACTCGAGGTGAAAAATCATTAACTGAGCATCTTGGAAATCTGAAAAGGATGTGGGAGGAACTTGATATGTGTCGTCCACACACAATTGATGCAAAAGTTCTTTTGAAAAGGGCAGAAGAAGATAAAAAAAATTCATTGCTCAATAGCTTGAAACCGGAATATGAAAATCTCAAAAGTAATGTTCTTATGAATGCTGATATTCCTACTTTATCGAGTATTTGTGCTACGATTCAGTGAGAAGAAACCCGTAAGAAATCCATGAATTCAAGCAATACTTCCGAAAGCAGCGAAACAAGTGCACTTCTTGTCAAGAAAGAAGACAAGCCAACTTTTCCAGGTACAGATAAAGGTATGCAAATTTATAAAAACAAGAAGGTTTTTAATTGTGATCACTACAAGAGAACCGGACATATTACAGACTGTTGTTGGACATTACATCCTCACCTTAAGATTAATTACGACAAAAATAGAAAAGATCATGCCGCTGTAGCAGATGGTTCCTTTTCACTAAATGATTTGGCGAAACTTCTAGTGTAGAAAGTGAGTAAGTCCGTTCCTTCTGATTTTGGTCCTACATCTTCTACCTACACTTCAGGTAATTATCATGCTTCCTTGATGTCTAAAATTAATTTGTGGATAATTGATTCAGGAGCCACTGATCACATGGCTAATAACTCAAATGATGTATATGATTTTATTCCAAAAATTAGGAAACATTATGTTTCCATTGCTAACGGTTCAACTGTGCCTGTGCTAGGGAGTGGAAAAATTAACTTTTTTCACGAGAGTTCCACCTCCGATGTTCTAGTTGTCCCATCCTTTCCGGTTCAATTATTATCGGTCAGAAAGATTACAAGATCTTTAAATTATAATGTTATTTTCTCACCTACTTTTGTTGTATTTTAGGATCGAAAAACCAAGATGACGATTGGTGAGGAAATATATTCTAATGGGCTGTACTTATTCCATCCTACTAGTAAAGCATGTCATACGGCAAATTTGATTCAAAATCATATTATGCATAAACGCCTTGGACATCCATCAGATCGTGTTTTAACACATCTTTTTCCGTCTAGTTCTATTAAGACTGGTATTTGTGATGTTTGTCAATTTTCTAAGCAAACTAGATTGTCGTTTAATAAATCTTTATCTGTATCGGCTAAGCCGTTTGAACTTATTCATTCTGATTTATGGTCTTCACCTACTGAATCATATGATGGTTATAAGTATTTCGTTATATTTATTGACGATTTTTCTCGTAGTACTTGGATATATCTGTTGAAATCAAAAGCCGATGTTATTTCTACTTTTCAAGTTTTTCATAAAATGTTAACTAATCAGTTTGATGTAGAGGTAAAAAAAATTAGAACCGACAATGAAACTGAATATTGCAAGGGTCTTTTGCCGAAAGTGTTACTTATTGGTGATTCCTACAAACTGACATGACGAAAGGATTGTATTTTAGTTTTGAAAGAAAAGGCGAAAGATTAGTTGTTGATGTTGGCAATTTCAGTTTGATTTAGTGCACCAGAAGCAGATATGGAACTTGGTGGCAAAGGTTACTTTATGGTGCATCTGGAAAGAAATGAGCGTTCGTGTATCTTCACTTCTAAACTGCAGACCTCAACCAATATAATTAAGTCAGTGAAATACGAATTGTTTCAATGCTGTCTGTGCTTTAAGGAGTTGCGAGGATTTTGATTTTTGAGTCACAGATAGCTTGGTACTTTGACCATTTCCCGTCTTCTTTGTTCCCTTTCCCCTCTGCTGGTGGTACAATTCCGTTGCACCCTCTTTTGATTAATGAACTTCTTTCTTTATCGGTCAAAAAGAAGAACAAAAATTGAAAGAAAGTCATCATATTTTAACGTGTACGTTAACCACCTTTACTCATGACAACTTGGCCGACGCCTCCTAGAAAAGAGATGGAATTCGTTGGGAAGGATTCATTTAATTTGTATTGGGTAATGTAGATCATTATACTTATTGGTATGATTTTGGCCCCTTGTTAAGGAGTTCATCTAAGTGCACCCCCATCTAACCAAGGGTACACATTCCTCCCCTTTATATTGCCGGCAGCAAATCTTAGTTATTGATTTTTTTTTTCTGATCGGTAAATAGGGTTTTATTAAAGAGGGCAGAAACCAACTCTAGGTAGATGCAACTTACATATTTCTGACCAGGAAGGATACAAAATTCACTCCAAAAAAAAAGCTGAAAACTGCAACAACCGGCATGATACCAAACAGAAAAATTCTTAAGCATACACACATATCACTTTAGGGTGGTTCGAAAACCACTCTCTCCCAGTTGATCATGAATTCTGTAAGTGAGGAGTTCTGGAATTCCGGTTGGAGGTATAGCCAGTAAGCAATAGTATGTTTGATCTTTTGTATTATCTTCGCAATTATGAGCGTCTTGTTGTTGAAAGCTCTACGCTTCAGTTCCTTCCACAAGGACCAAAGAATGGCAGCAGGTAAAGCTTTAATAACTAGATTTGTTCTCAAGACTTACTTGAAGGGCATGGCCATGAGCTTATCGCAACATCTATCGTAGGAGGATGGTCCGAATGAGCTTGAATTCTGCATGGAAGAAGTTCCAAATGTGGCTAGCATCGCTTCATGGTAGTTATTGAAAGATGCTTATTCCAACAACATGGTTGGTACAGGTCTCCAGCAAAGAAGCCTTCATCCACAGAGCCTATCTGTTGCCATGTTCGTTGCTATAGGTCTCTAACTAAAAATGGTCTTGTACCAACCGAATCCAAGTAGTCCCTAAAGCTCAATTTTCTTGTAGTATATGTTTGCTTATCAAAATAAGAATCCAAAACTTTTATTATTTGTTCACATATCTAAATGAAATTGGGCTTCATTTGTAATTTTTCGTAGTCCATTGAGAAGTTAGTTCCGGAGTGATTTTTGTTGTGTTGTTCTTAAAACAATTAGAATATATTTTAAACTGAAAATAAAACTTGTACTTGTTATTATGGGAAATCTACACACTTGTTTTTGAAATTTAAACTTGATCTGATTCGATATATTAATAACTTATTAATTTATCAATAAATTATTATTTCGCTAAATTGATAGAATTTGGCAGTCCCAACCCTTTTAATTTATCAAAATTTTACTGTATTTGGTAATACATCTATAATAAAAACTAAGTTTGATCGGAACCATGCTAACATCTTCATGAAGTAATCCATGATAAATCACGAGTGATAAAAATAATTAAAAAAAATTACATTTGGCGGTAAGGCCATGTTGATAGCGTGTTAAAGTGGAAATATGAAAAAGATAATCAAAGAAGTAGGAGAAAAAGTAATTTATTCATAGATGCAAGTTACATATTACATTGGTTTAAGCCTCTGGATACATATGCTATGAGATCAACATTGGTTACACCATATGCGCCGCTCACACGTGGACCCAAGGCCCTATAACAAAGTGTTTTCTTTTTTTATGGAAAGCAGTTCCAATTGAGTTACTTTCTTAAGTTATAAGCCGGAAGCTTTAAAAGGTACGGAAGAAAAATCCGTGAACCGTCAACATACGCTTTTAAATGATCTTTTTTTTATTCCCCTATTATTTTGTCTAAATGACAAAAATTATCCACATTTTCTGCCTTTTTTGATAAACAGAACGGGAAGAACTCAACTCAATGCTTCATCTCCCGCCAATAGTCTCAGTGACAGCACATGACTCAGATTCAATACAGTGCCGTCCAGTCTTTGGTCCTTTGTCTCCTACGAGCTTCGTGACCTTTTGATCAACGCTCCAGATGTATCTGGTTCGATTGCACCGAGTTATGTGAACGACTCGTTGGTCCCACAGAGGCGAGCCTTACTTATGAAAGCGCATACTGGTTTCGATCCAATCGATGGAAATAGCCCTAAGACTCAAAGAATTCATTTTGATTCCCGCCCTCTATTCATGAGCGATCACTTTTTGAGATGCCATTTCGTTTCTTGGTGTAAAAAGAGGATATATATGTGGTATAAAAAAGTTAATAATCTATAAACATCCATTGTTTATTTGTTTTGGTTTACTTATTATCTTGTAAATATATATTTAGTCAATGAAAAGTAGTTATCATAATTGTTGAATTTGAGAATAAATAAATAAATATTGATAAGAGCTAAATATATTTTTTATAATTTAAACAAAATTATTTCTAAATTGTGTAAATTAGGACAAAATTAATTCAAATAATATGTCTATATTTGTCATTTTATACGACCGAATTCACAAAACACAATTTGGTTACTTTCTAAATTTTCTTTTTCATTTGGATTATAGTTTAAGACTCAAATTTTATATAGTGGTTTAGTGATCTCTTATCACTCGTATTTTATCCTTATAAGTTTGCACGTATATATGCAAACAACAACACTACTCTGAGTATGCAACAGAAGACTTACTTAGGTTTTTTGTTTTCCTAAAATTAATTGCAGCCCATACTAAAAAGAGGGGCGAATGCCATGTTCATGCTTCACAAAACTTGAGGAGTACTTTCGAATCAACAGAATACTAAGGAAAACATCTAAGCCAACAAACTCACTTTTATTAGCTTAAGGGCAAGATTACAAAATTCTGTCCAACCAATGTACACGCAAGCTTATTCTCTCTATAAGCCTACAACAAACACTCTCTACTGCAATGTGGTTCCTTCACTCATAAAGACTTACATTTTGAGAAGTTCGATGGCCTATTTTATAGCGCCAATAACAAATCCAAAGTGTGTGTAACTGCTTGAAAACCTATGAACAACTATCTGTCAATAGGCAGCTCCCCTAACTGCAACAAATCCTTTCTAACCGCTAACTTTTTGCTGGCCTGCAGGATTGTGATACACTTGTCTTGAAAGGTTATAATATACCAAAATCGGTTATAAAGCTCATTTTTAACCGTCTCAAACCACTCCTGATGTAGGAAATCTACCTGTTTTCAATGTATCAAATGTTCCAGTTGATTCAATTGGTCTGTATTAGACTTGGTTGTACTTCCTAAGTTACATAAATCCAATGTCAAAGTTGATAATCTGTTGGAGCAAGCTTCTCAACTACATCATGAGGTTAAAACAAAACTTGAGGAGTCTAATGCTAAATACAAGGATGCTAGTAATGATTCATCTACACAAGGAAATATTTCCAGTTGGTACCTATAACAAGACTAAGATGAAAAAGTACGGCCCTTTCAAAATCATGAAGAAAATCAGTAACAATGCATATGT
Organism: Papaver somniferum; assembly: GCF_003573695.1. NCBI lineage: Eukaryota > Viridiplantae > Streptophyta > Magnoliopsida > Ranunculales > Papaveraceae > Papaver > Papaver somniferum. The sequence continues at coordinate 175,474,159 of NC_039362.1, read as the reverse complement.
CATTGATCTACCCAAGGAATGAAACATTTCTAATGTGTTCGATGTTCAAGAGATTTTCATCTTCCATGGTGATAGTGACCTATTATTTGTTTCACGCAACTCAGAGACGAGTTTTTCTCAAGAAGGGGGGACTGATGTAGGATATCTACCTATTTTGAATGTATCAACTGTTCCAGTTGATCCAATTGGTCTGTATCAACAATAACAGTTGACCCCTTTATGTTGTGTCAACTGTCACAGTTGATCCCTTTATGCTGTGTCAACTGTCACAGTTGATTCATAGCATCTACTTTGGTTTACTTGCCTATCAAGTCTAGAACTTCTTCTTTTAGAATTTCCTTATTTCTTCTTTTAGAATTTTACTATTTTTAGGTTCTTGTCATGCCTATATAACATGCTTATTACATTCTTGTAATGCATATTATTATTATTATCAAGATTATTAAAAACAACTTTTTTCAGAGCTTTCTATTATTCTCATCTTTAAACCCTATTGTTCTTCTATTTTCTCATCCTTTTCTTTCCTTCTCATCACCTGCAATCTCCGTATTAATATTTCCTTCTTCTCCTACACATACTACACTAACTCCTTTTCTCTAGCACGCGTGTGATGCACACACAGTCGTAACTGACGGCTTTGGCCACAATCCGACCAACATCACGGTACTTCAACTTGGCCTGAGCCAATATATAGCTAGCATTGTGATGCACACAACTTGGCCTATTCCAAGACTTGGTCAATGCCTAAATCATTCGATGACTTGCATTGTATCTTTAATTCTTTCCTTGAGCTGGACCAACTCTGAATCAAGGATATACAACACTATCGCATAGTATTGCATGTGCTAAGTAGCCTTTTTTGTCTAAGCCATGTTGGCGCTACATCGTCGGACTATGTATCTCCACATCCAGACTACTACTGACTGCAGTGTCGCGCCATCTTGGCGCTTCACTGTTGGGAACGTAACACTTATTCACCCGCACACGTAATATCGTGTGCTCCAATTTCCCGATTTTTATAGACTGTTTAACATGTCTGGATAACGGGTTCCTATCAAGTTCATATCGCGTGTCCAATTCTTCCTCACAGGTAATGTGGTGCACTGATAACCGAAAATAAACCAATCACGAAGTGGTCTGGTGGTTGGCATGCTCCCTCCCACTGCGGAGGTAGGGATTCGAACGTTGTAATTGCCAAAATCCACTCCAATTTAGCGGAAGTAGAGATTCGAACCCTGTAATTATCAAAATCCACTCCAGTTTAAGGAATCGGATTTAGTCTACAGACCACTAGTCTAGGATATTAAAAAAAAAAGAAAAAAAGACGGAAATAACTTGGTAGCCAAATGTCTAATATGTTATCCAAAATCTGTGTATGACTCTAAGTTTTCACCATGACCCATTATATGCATTATCACCAAATATTTACGATGTTACTAAATTATTTGCTTAGCAACCCTAAATCTGCATTATCACCAAATATTTACAATGTTTAATCAAAATTCACCCTGGAACTCAAACTACCGATTTACCTCATGTATCAAACTGTTGGGTCAATTGAATCCGACAAAACTAACAGGGCTTAGGCCCAGAAGACGAAAACTAGCCCGCTGAGTGCTGAGGTGTCTTGTTTTGTATCCCCGGAAGTATCTCCGATTGGATTTCATTTCGCTGTTTACAGAATCCGATTTGTGGCTCAGCTCTGGAGTTTTCTCCAAAATCCCATGGAATCCTGCAAAAATCATCTCTTCATTTCCAATTCCAAAGCTCCGACTCCCGGAATTCCCAACTACAACTTAACACAAATCACTGGTTCGTTAATCCTTCATCTCTTAATCCACTTTCCGGATTTTCTTTTCTTCAGTTCCTCTGATTGAAATTTCTCCGTTTTCTTTCAGAAATTAAATCGGAAAAATTACAACATACAATGTCATTGAATCATCACCAGAGCTGCTTCGTTTGGGTCTGATGAAAACGGATTTTCACCTTCACCCAGTAGGATTTTTAGAGAAGAAGAGGTAAAATCTGTTCAATTTCAAACCCTAAAACGTTACATTGGGTTTTTGGAATATGAGTAAATGTTTAATTTGATGGAATAACAGGCTATTGGGGCTGATTATGGAGAAGGGTTTGAAACATTTAGACCAGATGGTCCATTGAAAATTGATATGGTAATTATAATTTGGTTTTTGCTATAATTTTACAGTCTTAATTTTACCGTAGTTGCTAGAATTTGATGGAGCAATTTTTGGTTTTTGTTGAAGGATTTTTTGAACGATAGAATGCAAGAAGGATTCTTGCAAAGAATTCGGTATGCAATGAAGACGGATGAAGCTTTTGGACTTACCTTCTCGTGGGATAATGGGGTGGTAAGTCAATTCCATTGTGTCACATGACTTGTAGTTTTGTATCACACAGTGGAGTCGGAGCTTAAGTTGTGCAGGTTTAATTGCTTAAAGGTAGACATATTTCTTATTGTGCAATCTCATACAGTGTCGTTTTATTGTCAGGCAGATAAGAGAATGTTGGAGTTAAATGCTTGGGAACAGCTTGCCTCCTAAGATAGAAACAGAACAAAAATTACACATCGTTAGACATATTTGCTGTTTTTATGGTCGGTAATGGCTGCCAATCAGAAAATGCGATGTGTTAATGTCTATTTTTGGTATTTAAGCCTTTATTAAGCTAGTCTCACTTTCTTTTATGACATTCCTGATTGGTAGTTTTTTTGAATTTACCGAGCTCTTGGGCTTCTGAGCTTTTGATGTTGAGTGTTGTTGCATTCAGACACAGTAACGTTAAACCCAAATTTAAAGTCATGCACCCCTACATGGGGATTTGGACTGCTTGAGAACTGGTGGAAGAGTGACTCTGTACAGTTAAGGTAGTTCAGTTTCATCAAATCTAGGTTTTCATTATAGCCTACTAGAGGACATTGGAGTCAGCAGTTTCCACTGGGTCACGGGTACTACTGCTGATACCTGGCAAAATTGTAACAAATCATTACTCATGCTAAGTAGGTGGACTCTAATATACTTGGAATGTTAACCAGTAAAAACAACCCTGGTGGTAGCTCAGCAGCATCCGGAATAAAAAGCCACCAGTCAGCAGAACAAAGTGCTCTGTCTAGTCACTTTTATTCCCTTGAATAAAAGTGAAGGCTAGACCTCTATAATTACTTTTACTCTCTTGAATTATCTGTTAGAGGAGAAATTAATCATAAACCATTGATTGCCTATTGCAGTAATGAAGGATGAAATGGCAGACTAGTAGCTGTTTCTTTTATCATGCATGCTGAGATGCCCATATACACACAGCAAGTTCCACGGAGGAAGAAAGAGCCGAGTTATTTTGAAAGTAAACCACACCATCACTGCTGCTAATTGAAGGTAAGTACTTTTCCATGCCCGAGAGAGGCAAAAAGTCTTTGAAATTTTAGACTTGATAATTTAGTTTCGGTTAAGAACGTAATTGCGTGATTACATGCCTCAGACAAAGGACTGTCGAGTTCTTCCCCAAGCCTCGACTGTTTCCGGTGTAGATCAACATTGAGTTTTGTGGATGGTTTTGTGCAGCCACCGCGCCCCGGGGTTTCCATTCTATTCACTGTTGCTTTTCCATTTCTGATAATCATTGTCAATTTCATATAGGAGAACTCTTTCTTACCTGCTAAAGCATCCTTGTTAGCTTGATCAGAGATGGAGGTTGATTTCTTCTTAGCTTCTCTTCTCCATTTTCTATTGATAGAGTCTGAAGAGACCAAGTCTGATTCTTTTATTGATGAGATACTAGAAATCAAAAACAGTAAACTACGGCTGTAAACAAAGACAAACGAATAGAACGCGAAACCAAAACAATAGAACACAGATGAATTGAGCTTTAGATTAAAACCTAAACTTTTCTATAATCAATAGATTATAAATCGTAGGAAAATATAATAATACTCTCTTATTAGAAGGCCTAGCAGCCTATTTATACTACAGAAACGCCCTTCCTGAAGAAATAAACTACCAAAAGTATTCCTAAATAGAAAACACCCTAAAAGTGACCATAATATCCCCCTGCATCAGTTATGTAACTTGTTCTAATTCTCCACTGCTATTATCTGGGCTTTGGCAACATTTTAGTGTTGGCCTTTTTGGGCATCTGTGATATCATTGGACCCACGTGGGTGAATGCCAATCTGGTCTTGTGTTGTTTCTTTTCTCTTGGGTATTTGGTGTTTCTGCTCCATATTACTACCCATATTATTATCTGGATCTGCTGATGTGTTCTATTTAATATTTATCTCAGGTGCCTTTTTGCTGTTGGTGATGGAGCCTAGTGAACATTATTGAGATAGGAGATAATATACTCTGGTGGGGCCCTTTTCTGGCAGTTTTGTTATATTTTAAGCATTTAATACCTGGCTGCTCAGATTAGATGTAGGATTTATTGAATTGATAATTGCTATTAAGGATTAGGCACCCCTATACCACACCTGAATCTCATTTCTCTAAGTTAAATCACATACTGCCATGGATGCTGCTGGAGAATTAGTAGGCGATGATCAATATAGTCGATTTCATCGGGAAATGATGTCATTAGGTGTTCAGCAAGTTGAATCTCTTGCTCGGGTTGAAGCGTTACTTAAAGTACTCGTAGAATCGCAATTAAATACACAACTTCAACTTTCACAAATCGTGAGCAACACTAGAATAACTACTTGTATTGGGTACAAAAATGATGAAGAAAAACATAAATTGGCCACAAACCCGTCATCATCAATTAATCCACTTCATCAGCGAGGTTTGTATTTATTCGTGTATGTATATAGAAAATTTTTGGTTAATTTCTCTAGATTATCCCCTGTATTGCTGTGTTCCAATTATGTGATATCTATATCCAACATCTCATTCATGTGTTCTTCAATTTGGTGCTTAAATTTGTAGCTTCAGCGTTGATGTCATCAACATTACTGACACCGGAAGAAGATAATATCAATGCTACAGATAATTTAGCTACAAACTTGAAAAGGCCACCAACAGGGAGTGATAATCAGGAGATTAGCGATGTGATACCTGATGATCATAATGATGGTACAGAGAGAAAAGAAAATGATATATTTGAATAGATTTTGATTTATTTTGTTAATTTTTGATATGTTACTGATGTGTTGCTCCTGTATGTTTAAGCTGAAGATGTCTGTCAGATAACGAGTAAAGATGTCTTGGATGGATATGAAGAGCTATACCACGCAGCAATAAAGGGTAACTGGGAAGTGGCTAGTAAACTTTTGGAGAAGAATCCAGAAGCGATTACAAAAGTCATTACCACTGATGCAGAAACAGTGTTGCACGTAGCTATAGCTGACGCAAATCTGATATTTATAGAGGAGATTCTGAAACTCATTCCCCCAGAGATGCTAGAATATAGAACAGGAGATGATGGTAGTACAGCTCTTCATTATGCTGCCGTATTTGGACGTGCTAAGGCCGCTGAGCTAATAGTAAACAAAAACCTCAAATTGACTCAGATAGTAAACGGAGCAGGAAGGGTACCACTTAATAGTGCTCTAATATCAGTTACAGCTGGACAAAGAGAGACAGTTGAGTATCTTTATTCAGTAACCAGACACGAACACCCAAGTCCTTTCTCTGGTAACCAAGGCGATTCTCTATTGTGTGGCATGATTGATGCTGGTTTCTACGGTATGTGTATAAATACTTTATACCTTTGGAGATTGAAACGTGCAGTTCATTTCTAGGGAGAGTTGTCTGCTAAATTCTGAAATATAGGAAGAAGTAATAAGATATACAAATATTTACTTACTGTAGACGGATTACTGAAAATACTTGAAGCCACTGAAACATAAGTACATTACATTCTGTCTAACATATTCAAACTCGTTATTTGTAGATATTGCGTCGTCTCTTGTCCAGCGGTTTCCAGAATTGGTTATCGATCCGACAAAGAAAGTACGTACAAGTGCAATCAATTACATGGCCGAAAGGCCGTTTGCGTTTGCTAGTGGAGCCAAGCATACATTCTGGCAACACCTCATCTATTCGTGTTAGTTTTTCCTAAAACCTGCGCTATAACAATTTTTATAAATAATTTGCCATACGCTCATATGTTTTGAATGTGGCTGAGATGAAATATACAGTGATTAATGTGGACATAAATTCTGCATATGAGCTTGACAACCACACAAAAGAACGCAATGCTCAACGTGGCTTGGAAGGCACCAATGGAGACAAAGAGGACCTGGTTGAAAGATTTGAAGGTCCCTACAGAGACGAAGAAAACCCAACTGCGAATTCAGAAAACACCGAAGAAGACAAACCGAAACCGTTCAGATGGGAAACAGTTGGAGTTAGTGTATTCATGCTTCCTTACCTAATTTCTCTTATGATCAAGTTCTTCTTCGTTTTCACTGTGCGCTTCATTTGGACACCAGGTTTTTTTCCTTCCCTTCATAGAATCACCCATGTTTATTTATTTTTATCTGTTCTTTAATTGCTGAAGCACATAAACTAATTATTATTAGAAATTTAGAAAATTGCATGCCTTCTATTAGATATTTTTTTGTAGGCATTTGGTAAGTTATTGCCTGTACTTTGGAAGTTGGATATCAACATGTAGCATCAGGAAAAAATGATGTACACATGAATCATATGCACTCAATTTCTGTAAGCTGCGCCATGTGATGTGATCCTTTTCCATAGAGTGATAAGGTTTTGAATATCAGTCCTTTAGCCTAATTCTCTATTATTCATCAGATAAATGCTCATTAACCTAGTTCTCTGTTATTCATCAGAAAAATGTTCATTAAATACAGTAAGTAGCAAGAATTGTGGTAGTGGGCATATATGGCACTCCATGTATTTTCTAACTTAGTTGTCACTTTCTTATGTTTGGTTTCTTTTTTTGTTTTTTTTCTTTCTTTTTTGCAGTGACTCGTATGAAAGAGTTATATAAACAATTATATAATGACAAAGTGAAGCACATACAAGCCAAATATTTGGTTAAACGTATATTTACATCACTCAAGGAAAGAATGACCAAGCCAGGTGTAAAAGAATTTTTTAAAGGATCCAACGTCATGAAAATGGCTATAAGGCATGGAAGTGTTGAGTTTGTAGAGTTGTGCTTACAACTCTTTCCATCCCTGATTTGGGATAAAATGGGGGGAGAACATATATTACAAATGGCTATTGCTGAACGAAATGAAACAATTTTGACTCTTATATGTAAAGTAGATGAAAAAGAAAAGATCGATCTAGTTTCCAAAAGTGATGACAATGGTAACACTATCTTGCATTATGCTGCCAAGTTAGCGCCTTCTGCCCGACTTAATTCGATCTCTGGTGCGTATCTTCAGATGCAACGAGAAATGCAGTGGTTTAAGGTAAGGGTGTTATATCAATTGCCATTTAACTGACTACCTTTTTATTTTTGCTTTTTCAACTTGATTACCCAGCTTTGTTTATTAAACATCTTACTGTTGACTTTCTGCCAAAACTGAAAACGTTAAGCAGTTTGTTTATTATGCATTTAATGATACTGAATGTCATTTAATTGTGCCTTCTCCTTAATTAGGTTTGTTGTTGTCAAGTACTTTACCTTCTTTGTAATTTATTTTCCCTCAGGGGGTGGAAAACATGATTTCGGAGCATATGAAATTTAAGAGAAATAAAAACGGGGAAACAGCACACCATATATTTAAAAGAGAGCACAAAGAATTGAAGGAAAGTGGAGAGAAGTGGCTCAAGGATACATCTGGATCGTGCATGTTAGTAGCTGCTCTCATTGCCACTGTGGCATTCGCTTCTGCTTTTACGGTTCCAGGAGGTAACATTAGTGATAATAACAGCAGTAAAAATGGTTTCCCAGTTTTCTTGGAAAAGAATTCATTTATGGTCTTTGCAATAGCAGATGCCTTAGCTTTATTCTCTTCTGTCACATCGGTACTAATGTTCTTGGCAGTATATACTTCTCGGTATGCAGAAATTGATTTCCTCAAATCGTTGCCAAATAAGTTGATAATAGGGCTTGCGACTCTGTTCATATCTATGGCCAGTGTGTTGGTAGCTTTTGGTGCATCACTACTTATCATGCTTGGGGAGAAAGTTATGTGGGTTCTCATTCCTATTGTGGTCTTCAGTTGTGTTCCTGTGACCTTGTTTGCATGGCTACAGTTACCGTTATTTTTTGACATGATTCGTTCAACATACTTGGGGAGATTGTTTGGGGAACATACATACATCTCAAGCCTACAACTAAATTCAAAGAAAGAAGACTGAACCGAGAACACCGACATTATGGATTGTTCAGGTCGCATTGAGCAAAAATTCTCGACTCATGTTTAGCAGCCAATATTTTTAAGTATCACACAGTTTGTCAGCTGCTTGCTAAACTGGGAGGGCAACCGTATCTTAATTATTTTTATAGTTTGTTGGCAACCAATAGTAGTACATCTTGATGAGACTGTCCTATAAAAATTTGAAAGCAGGTTCCCCATCAAATTCATTTTTGTTGTAATTTTATTCAGAACTAGGCATCACCCGGGCCGCAACCTCTCATTTCGGTATTTTGTCATTTATTCGTGGTTATATGTATATGGTTTCTATACATAGATAGTAAAGATGGATAATTATATATTAAACCTTATGTATGCAATAATTCCAGTAAGACTCGCTTTCAAGGGTATACTTCCATTGGAAAGGATGCGAGCCTATGGTCATTTGACATCACTGTTGTAGTAAATCAAGACAGTAGGTAAGTACGATCTGATAGTTCGAAATATATAATAGATATTATTTTTGTTAAATTTCGTTGTTGGTTATCTTGTAGCTAGTTCATCTAGGAACCATAAGAGTTTCATATAGTCTGCGTTTATGTAGATAATCACGTACATTTAAGCATCATAAAGAGCACAAAAATGTAGGAAATGGGATTCACGACAACTCGATTACAACAACTAAACGGATTACATGACAACTCAACTACAACAACTGACCAACTATAAAAACCAAAATCCTGCAAAATAAACGATGTAAAATTCGGAACAAAAAAAATCTAAACTTGAAAAGTTATATTTCTTTGCACTAACACACCACAACCCAAAAGTCTGTCGGAGTATAGGAGATCTCATTAACAAAATATGCACCTGATGTCCACAATACAAATACAAATTTTCTATCTTAGTAGCTTCTATTATCTCCGCTTTAACACAAAACAGTAAATTTGTCAAAAGCAAGCAGTACGATACGAAAAACAACTTGTTTTATAAGGGAAGTTTAAATTATAATTAAAGTTATATTTTCGACTTAGCTTCATAAGTGAAGTTCACGTTTGTTGTTGGGAACTCTCATGTTTTTTGTCTCACTTAGTTTTTCTGTATAAATTTCTCTCCCGTTGTTGTTGGAGTTTCTCCGTATTCAATGCCACATGTATTTGGATACATGTTATCTAGTATAAGTCCCTGTAAATCGCTGAACAGTTCTTTATATACAAATTTTTTCTCACAATTTTCAAACTTTTACGTAATGTTGTTACTGAAACAATTTTTGCAAGTAGCTTTTAACATTATGTATGGTGTTCTCTTATGTGCATGAGCATATTCGATTATTGTATTTGTAATGTCAAGCCTCAAAGAAATACAAATTGAGCAAGTAAAAGTAGTTTACAGTCGATTAACCAATAAATCAGAACACATCAATATGTATTTCTACTTCTAAGAAACTGACTTAGTTCGTCTGTATCAAAAGAATTATGATTCCAACGGACTTCTAAGAAAGCGTCCTTACAGTCGTTATCGTTAACTTATAAGCTCTTAATCCTAAGTTCAACCCCTCCATAACTCTAACCAAACCATCGATATTTTCACCTTCCGCATTAAGAACTAGATAATGAAACAAATGTGTCTTACTTTCTTTGAGGAAAATGACGGAGATCAAGATCTTAATTCTAAATAATCAACAAATGTTTCTTATTGTTCATAAAATCAATCAACGGAAAATTACTTTGAGAAAAATGTTTCTTATAGGTGCAACTGTATCTAACAAAAATCAAAACTTTCATGATATTTGTATTTAACAAATATCAGTATAGTCAAAATGACATGATCAGTCATCAAGTGATTAATCCATAATATAGTTTTGTACCTCGTAAAGCTTTTTTTAGCATTTTCCAACCCGCCACCTTCTCATAAACATTGGGCACTTCTTGAAAATACATATATGTACCATCGCTCACAATAAGTACCTCTATTATCTCATAAGAAACAACCAATATATATTATACCCAATGAAACATTATGGATAATTTGAAATAATCACCCGCAAATGATGGCCAATTTGATAACATTTTAGAATATCAGATCCATACTTACCAAAAATTACCGTCTCAAAGCCACGTGAAACTTAGTTGTCCAAAAAGTAAAATAGATGGCTATGTGATGCCAACAAAGTAACTACAATGAGATTATGCGAGGTGTGGCGTGGTAATGGTCCAAAACGCAGTTTTCTAATATACATTGTCTCCCTTTTTAGCTTCTTCCACATAAATCTGTTATGGTCATCTACCAAATCTCGTTAGACCTATCGATTAAGTTATATCGTTCACATCAAATAAACCTTAATTCAAATTAATCAAAATAAATTTGAATGACTTTAACAGTTTAAAATTTAAAAACACTAGACATTTTCTATCACGATCAAATTGTAGTTATAAGGAAACAATCATATCGTTCTTTTTTGCTGGTAGATTATAAACAAAAACGGAATCAAACATAATGATAGTTGAAAGGTGCCTCCAGATTCTGCCCAAAGGTTATATAGCTTGAACATAGGGTAATAGTGAACTGTCTCCTGGGAATCAAATCAAACAATTAAATCAATAAGGAAGCAAAAACATATAGGATAAAACACCATGCTTAGTGAATTCTCAGCCGACTAACATACATGATATGGTTTGAATCGCTAGATTTAAAGTTATCCAATGAATTTTAAACAATGATTTTGAGTGTATAATTAATGTCTTAGAACTCTCATTGTTCCTGCAAAAACGAAAATATTAACTCTCATTGAATGATGAACGTGAACTACTTAGTTTATATGAAGTTAATCGTTTGACTGTGAATCCAAATACGACATTGAACATATTTGAGACATGGTGTTCAAGTCTTCAACCTTCGATTAGTATCACGTTTCATGTAGACTTCGGTACCCAAGATATGATTTTATAGCTTGGTATGTTGCATCAAATTACTTTAAAATATTTTATGATGCTTCTGTCATCCATGTATCCCTATTATTATAATCCAGTTTATGCTATTCAGGTGTCACCATTGATGATTAAAATAGATTTTTTCCTTCTTGTCTTTTTTATTTATTAGTTTCATTGTGAATAAATGAAGACCATGAACATCATTCAATAAATTTGAACTTCATCTTTGAAAGTTAATGAGAGCCAAAGTATAATGCGGCTTATGAGGTTGATATTGGGCGTTTTTATCTAACAATCTAGATTATACAAACATGGTATGAATATACAGAATCGTTTAACCAACGTTTAATTATTTACTTGAAACAAAAAAATGAACAGATCTAGTTTTTGTCGTAACAAATTATTCTAACGAAAAAAGTTTTTAAGAATATAAAACCAACAAATCTGAATTTTATGAAAGCAATCCAGGAAGTTTATACCGAAGAAAAAATATTTTGACCTGAATAAGAATTCAAATTACCAAATTAATAATAAGGTAAATAATTATGTTTTTTTTATAAGAAAAAGAGTCTAGGCAACTATAAAGTTTTCCCACTCACGGTTACATCTAGGATGATGCCTGTGCTGACTCGAGCGTCAGGCTCATCCCTCAAAAGGACATTAATGTTATTAGAGTGATCCAAATCATAGGAGTTTGTAGGAATCTGTAAAGCATGCAAGATAGTAATTAAATTTGTTCCTCTCCAGGTAGAGTCTGAGAAGAGGAAGGACTGTCTGGCTAATCTGACCAGATTAGTGGCTGCTCTGTTCTGTTGAACTGTCACTTTGGATTGCTTCCCGAGCACAAAATTAATTTGATGATTGTTGTGATAACTTCCTTGTTGTTTTGGACATCCTCTTGTGAAACGTTGTTGTACTTCCTCCTGGTAATACTATTGTATGCCTTGAATTGTTACTTCAGATTCAGCAGCGAAGTTGGTGTTGGCTTGCTGCATGGTTTTTCCCCAGTTCGGTGCTAGTTGAGATCCTCTGCTGGCTCGCTCTGTTCTGCTGATTCCATTGGAATAATTTTTGAAGTTTCTGATGCCCACACATTTACCTGTGAAAGACATGGCAATAAGAGAGTAATTAGTGTAAGATTGGGCATCACTAGTAGCTTGGTAAAGATCTGCAGGATCAATGTGTAGGCTAATAGTGATTCCAAATTTATTAGAAGTGTGATTGTGAGGACTGTAGTTTCCAGAAGGAGAATTTGAGCTGTTTTTCCGATAGTATAAATTATTCAGGATGTGCCCTGGCTTATGGTGGATCCTTGTATGGCTACAGAGGTGTTGAGTAATATTCATAGAAGTAGCACACGCTGTTGGAGTGATTTTTCTGAAAACCCAGTCGCATCTGGCTTTCCATATGAACCAACATGTAGTGGCAAATATTTCATTCCAGCTAGCCATGTTATTGTCAGCTTCGAACCAGTTGTTTAGCCAATCATGGAAATTATTGTACTGAGTGAAGAGATTATGGTTTTGTCCAAACAGTTTTATCCAAACATCAGAAGCAGCAGGGCAGGAGAAAAGAACATGAGTTATATCTTCAGCACCATTTTTGCAATAGGTGCATAAAGGATCAATGTAACTCAAAATTCTAGTTGTCTTAAAATTATTTGGTAGGATGCCATGAGCACATTTCCAGATGAAGAGATGAATGACAGGGTTTGTATCAAGACCCCAGATTTGAATCCAAGGGGAAGTTGGAGTATCTGAGGTATATTTAACTTGGATCTGCTTATCGTAAAGTGATTTCACTGAAAACTTGTTGTTGTTGGTGAGGGATCATCTGATTTCATCCTTTTCATCCATGAAGTGAGGTGTTTGAATAATCAGGTTTTGAATATCAGGTGAGAACCATTGGTTTATAATGTTGATATCCCAATCCCCATGGGTATTGAAGAGCTGATTAACAGATATGAGATTCTCTGGGCAGAGGCTTGGTTTTTGAAGTCTCCCTGGGAGGTTAGTGACCCATCGGTCTTCCAAAATATGTATGTTCACTTCATTTCCCACCTTCCAAATGTAATATTGTTGGAGAAGAGCTATGCCTTCCAGAATTCCTTTCCAGATCCAAGAGTCTGTGGCCTTTGGTTTGGTATCTAATCTTATGACTTCAGTGTTGGGATAGTGGGATGCCTTCATAGTACTGCTCCATAGAGAGTCTGGCTCTGGGAAAAGTCTCCAATCAATTTTAGTAAGCATAGCCATATTGAATATTTCCATGTTTTTGAATCCCAGACCTCCTAATTCTTTGGGTTTGTTTACTGCATCCCAAGCAAAGTAATAGACTCCTTTGGATTTGTCTTGTTCTTTATTCCAGAAAAAGTCTCTTTGAATGGCATTGATCTCATTGCAGATGGTTTTTGGAATTTTGAAGCAGTTCATCTGATATATACTAGTTGTGGAAGTGACAGACTGAATCATTGTCATTTTTCCAGCAGTAGAGAGAGTTGTTTTCCATCCAGCAAATCTGAATTTAAGCTTGTCTACACAAGGCTTGAAAGATTGGATCTTTCTTTTTGTGGTGAACAGAGGGGAACCCAGATACTTGTCTGTTGGATTAATCCTTTGAACCTTCGAAGTATTATTGATGTTATCAGCAATGTCCGGGGCAATGTTCTTGCTGAAGAAGATACCAGATTTTGAGAAGTTTATCAACTGTCCAGGGGATTGACCAAATTCCTTAAAAATCTGAATGAGATTATTGCATTCCTGAAGATTAGCTTTGCAGAATATCATGCAGTCATCAGCAAAGAGCAGGTGATTTATAGCCGGTGCATCCTTGCAAATCTGGATACCATGAATTTGTTAATGAGTTTCAGCATGGGTTAGATACCTGGATAGGCCTTCCATACAGAATAAGAATAGATATGGGGATAATGGGTCCCCTTGTCTTAGCCCCCTAGAGGGTTTGAAGAATTTTCCTGGAGATCCATTGACCAGCACAACCATACTTGTAGTGGAAATGCATTGAAATATCAGGTTGCACCAATGAGAGCTGAATCCCATCTGAGATAAAACCTGAAGAACAAAGTCCCAATTGACTCTATCAAATGCCTTTGCCATATCAATTTTAATGCCATTGTGCCTTTGTTTCCTTTCTTTCCTCTTCTAATATTCATGTAGTGAATAATTTCATGAGCTATGGCTATGTTGTCAGATATTTGACTTCCATGGATGAAAGTAGATTGAAAATGAGATATTAATTTTGGTAATAGAGGTTTTAGTCTTTGGGAAATGAGTTATGAGATGATTTTGTAAGTAGTGTTACACATGGATATTGGTCTGAATTGAGCAGGTGTGATAGGTTTTTCAGTTTTGGGAATGAGGGATATGAAGGTGGAGTTCATTTCTTTGAGGATATGCACGGTTGTGAAGAAGCTTTGAACTATGCGGATGATGTCTTCTCCCACAATGTCCCAGTTGGCTTGAAAAAAGTTTTGGGGGAAGCCATTAGGACCTGGAGCTTTGTCACCAGTCATGCTGAAGAGAATGTTTTTGATTTCCATGGGTTCAGGTGTTCTGATAAGGTTATGATTCTCTTGGGTAGTAATTGTGGTGGGTATGAGCTTTATAATGAAGGGTTTGATATTGATGGGTTCTTCAGTGGCCATCTTGGCAAAATGATTGGTGAAAGTTTGGGTAATCTCAACAGTATCATGGATCCAAGTACCATCTTCTTGTTGGATAGAATCAATCATATTCCCCATATATATTTTCTTATCATCAATGTGGAAGTATCCTGTATTTTTATCTCCAAGATTGATATTTAGGTCTCTTCTATTGGTCTTCCAGAAAGATTCTTGCACATGTTGCCAATGTGCCACCTGAATTCTTGCTTCTTTTAGCTTTGCTCCTCTAGATGAAGTAAACTGATTTTTTGTTATCCAATCCAGATGTTTGATGCAATCTTCTAAATTAGTTTTGATGTTTCCATAGACTTCCTTATTCCACTTATTTAGCTTGACTTTGATGTCTCTTAATTTCCTTGCTATTTTTATGGCTAGAGATCCTTTATGAGTTATCTTCCAGCAGTCGGCTATAATGCTTTTGCAGTCTTCATGATCAAGCCAGGGACCAAAGAATCTGAAGGGGATTTGACCATGTCTCCAGCTAGGATTGGTATTGAGAATGATTGGGTTATGATCAGAGCTTAAGGCAGTGAGGTTTGAGATGGTGGTATTTGGGTGGTTGTCTAGCCAAGCTTCATTAGCTAGGCCTCTATATAGTCTTTGTTCTGTGAGCTGAGTACCAGATCTCTTGTTAGTCAAAGTGAAAGGGCATTCAGTGTAGCTTAGATCAGAGAGATTTTCTTCTTCTATCTTGTTTAGGAAAATATCAGTTTCAGCTTGATTGATGGGATGCTGGATAAATTTTTCATGATCATGAAGGACAAAGTTGTAATCTCCCATAATCAACCAAGGTAAGGAGTTAGCAGCAAAGGTTTTTTCAATCATACTCCAGGAGTGTAATTTATCATTAGTAGTAAAGGGACTCCCGTAGTAACCAGTAAATAGCCAAGGTTCACCATGTAAATGTTTAATGATGGCATTGATATGATGGTCATAGAAATCCTCAATGGTTACATCTAGGTTGGTTTTCCAAGCAAGAACTAGTCCCCCAGCTGTTTTAGCTTTGCCCTTTGGTTCTACAAACCAGAAATTAGTGACTCCTATATTTCCTAGGAGTTTTTTTAGATTTCTAGCTTGTTGTTTGGTCTCAGATAAGAAGATTATTTCTGGATTATGTTTATTTAGCATGCTGTCTAGCTATCTAATAGTGTCAGCTTGTCCTAATCCTTGGAATTCCAAGCTATGACAGAGTAAAATTGCCAAAAATAAGATATAATACTTGTAACCTAGGAATGAGTAAGATATCCTAGCAAAGTAACTGACAGTTAACCAAATGTCAATCCTCATAGTTAAGATGTTGTGAGTGTAATTATATAACTGGATTATGATGTGAGTTACCTGGTTGTTTGTAGGAAAATTATCTCCCTCCAGATTGCTAGTAGTATTGCTTGATAGTTGTTCCTCATCCATTGTTTGCTGGCTGTTGTACCTCTTAGCTGAGTGGTTAGTCCTTTGGCTCATACAGTTTACGTTTAGGATCCACAAGGTGGGGGTGTTGATCAGCATCGAGAACTTTTAATTTTAGATCATTTATTCTCATCTCCCATAGTAATCTTTTTTCTCTAGAGTGATCCTTCATCATCTGTTGTTGGATGGCAGCTAAGGTGGGGATGCTTAGGGTTCCACTGTTGTTAATTGGTTGGTAAGGTGCAGTGGTTGGGAAGATGGTTGTAGGATCCAGGGTTTCCTTAGGCTCAGTGGGATTGGCAAAATTATTAAATCTCTTTCTTGCTGCAGTCTTAATGTTGGATTTCTTCTTCCCCCGAGAGTCTTTGTTTTTGTAGCTCTCCATCAGCTTCTTATGTCTTTTTTGACAAGCTAAGGCATCAGGGTTTGAGGTTGGAATTTCTCCAGTGATTGGTTTATCCATCCCAGCTTGAAAAATCAAATGTTGTGATGGACCATCAAGTTCTTCACAGTGTTTTCTGAGAAGAGTAGTGTAATAATGAAGTAATGGTGGTCTGTTTGGGCTAGTTGGGGGAGTGATGGTTTTGTTGGATGATAGGGGAGAATTGGGTGTG
This sequence comes from Papaver somniferum, assembly GCF_003573695.1. Classification (NCBI taxonomy): domain Eukaryota; kingdom Viridiplantae; phylum Streptophyta; class Magnoliopsida; order Ranunculales; family Papaveraceae; genus Papaver; species Papaver somniferum. Next base: position 175,457,248 of record NC_039362.1, on the reverse strand, counting down.
GATGGGAACTTGTTTAGAGGGAGGGAAGTGTATTGTTTGACTGGAGTTCTTTGGAAGTTGTCTTTTTCTTCAATGCATAATGGACCAGGGTGATCAAGAGTTCTACAGACTTTGCAGAAAGCAATACCAGTGAGAGCATAAGCTAGCTCGAGCCAGTGGGATGTAGATTCATGTTCATAAGCATCAGTGCCATATTTTAGAGGTTGGGTAACATCCACAGTGATCTGCACTTCTAGATTCTTCTCATACTCATCTCTTCCATAAGGTTTCTTAGATCCTCGGTGAATACCAGCTGGAGCAATCATTTTTATGTCTGGGATAATGTGAGTTGGGATTCTCTTAACCAAAGCCCAAATGCAGACTTTATAGAAATTGGCTTCATCAATGAAGTCTGGTACTGAGGATGGGACTTCAGTTAAAACAATGAGATTGTTAAAAATTCCTCTTGTTCCTCCTTTTCTGAAAATTTTGTAGTCTTTAATGCTAGTCAGCCTGATTTGGTAGTAATTTCTTCTTTTCTTCCAGAGAGAGACTTCAACATTCTTTTGTAATTCCCGGTTGGTATTGATGAATCTTGTTATTTCTCTTGTTTCATAGGATATGTTGCTGCAGAATCCTCCAATAAAAACCATTTCCAATCAATCTTCTTCTTTGGTAGAATGTTATCTTTGTTGATAAAGACTTCGGGGAAGAGGTCTGCTGGCATTTTTAGTGAGGAGTTCATTTGTTTCACTAGGTTGTCTATATTTTTTGTATTCTTAGTTCCTGTAGAGGAGGCCATGGGAGTATGGGTGTTGGATTTTTTATGAGGGAAGTTGTGAAAGGAGTAGAGGTGAAGGAGGGTTTCAAGGTTTAGATTTGGATTGTCTTTTTGTTTCACTTTAATTTGAAATGTATGTTGTCAGTCTGCTTGAAGTACATAGTATTTGTTTGATATAGTTGTTCAGGGGTTGTATGAGAGTGTCAAGATAAGTTAGAGCTGTGATGCTCAGACCAGGCATAAGACCAAGGATAAGACCACGGTTTCCATCTAAGAGATTCCTTCACATGGCTGAGTTTGATGTTTCCTTGGACTACTAGCAATCTGAAGGAGCAGAACCTGTAAGCATGAACAAAGCCAAGACAATATCCATAATACTTGATGATAGAAATTTGCATATACTAGTACCTAGAAGAATTGATCCATATGATAACTGTGTATTCTATATTCTGATAGTGATATAGGCTTTGTACTTTATCTTGAAAGATCATGATTATTTTGATAGTGAATGTGTATTCTAAGATGGTATAGTGACCTATGTGTTGTGGTTTGGTTAACATCCACCTAGTAATTTTTTGGGTTGGTTGTGGGAGTGGGTGGTTGTGTTTGATGATGTGTCAGTTGTGATGGGAGGTCAACCTTTGGTACATAATGCAGACGATTGAAAGACATATGTACTTTAAGATTCTTGTAATTTTGGACTGCAGTGTGGCATTGACAAAATATGTGAGGGTTATGTGGGTTGCCTATTGTATGACAGTGATGTGTGCATAACTGTTACGTATATAATCAGAAACTTTTTTGTCTCTCATTGAGTGGGTTCTACTAGTGGGATTCAAAGTGAAAGCGACAATAATAGAAATATGTAACATGTCATTTACCTTTCTTAACTCAGTAACTGGGTTAACACATACCTGTAATGTATGTGTCTACAAACCTTTGTCTCGAGCAGTGAGTGTGGTTCGCTGGAGGAGTGGTAATTGTAATGTGCGCATTTGCTAACCTTTATTTTGAGTATATAGTGTGATCCGGTTTTGATAATGCTGGCACTGCAATTTGGTAGTTGGGGTAGATGCCAAAATTCATTAATGGAATCAGATATGAGAGTGAACTTGAGAGAGTGATTGTGGATATTTTCTTCTTCTAATTTTCTTGGGCTCCCAGATACGGACCCAATAGGATTTTCAAATTCATTTGAAGGTGGTGGGTCATAAAATGGATTCAAATCCGGACTGGAGATAGCCCGATTTGTACTCAAGTGTCTGCAGTCGCCCACGCATGACCAATAAGCTGTGATTGCGTTTGATAAGTCTTTGCATGCATAGCATAGGCACGATCTTTTTCAAAATCTGAAAGTTCTGATCTCGATGAAGGAACACGGGTGGATAGGATGTATCAACTTTTGATATTCTCATCCAGTATTTCTTAGAGGAAATTAGCAGTTCTATTTTCCAATTCCATAACTCTGTACCTTCCTTCATCCAATATCGCAGTAACCAATTTAGACCCCAGCAATTATCCCTATGTCAAAGCGAGAGTATACTGAGAATTTGTGTCAGACTGAACAGCCGGATATGTCGACTAGTCAGGGGGCTAGTAATGAGGCAAGTTGCAAGAGGACCAAGCATAGCATTCATGAGAAGCAGGTAATGATGTTTGATAGACTTGTGGTAGTTTTTGATTTTTGGGTATTGATATTTAGATTTGTACTTGTATTTTGGTTTATCGTTGAATTCAGTGTTGAAGTTGATCTGGAAATCTCTAATTTCCGGTATTTGCAGATAGTGGAGGTAAGCAGTGATGAGGATACAGAGTTGGATGATCAAGAAGATGTTGAATGCAGAGAGGGTGACCAGAGAGAGGAGCCTGTTGTGCATGATCAATCCAAATCTCAGGTGTTTAGTTCCCAGTTGCCCCAACTTCAAGCAGCAAAGGAGGTGTGGGTAATTTGGGATGTTCACCCTGAAAAAGGTCAATTCGTGGTCAAAGAAGGCATTAACCTTGTAGGGGAGAAGCACATTGTGACTGGTGGTGCGAGCCAGGGATTCTCATCTGCACCAGTTCCTGATACACACAAGCTCAAGATACGAGAGAATGAGCGTCTTGGAAATCCACAAGACACTGTAATCTTCCCCAATTTGCTTATGCTTGCTCCCAAGATGCGTCGGTTGGCGGAATCTGCAGTTGATCTTGCCTTGTTCGGTCCCGGAGAGGTAACTGCTTCTTCTGATATGCCTGATGATGTGATTTTGCTTGTGCCTATTCCCAGGGGAAATTACTCTGCGACAAGGCCGAAGGCTACCCCATAGCAAGACTGGGTTGGTAGTGAAGCTGCAACAGGAGATAATTTTTGTGTAACCTTGTCCTTCCAGATGGAGTGAGTGGATTTGCGTGAAGGTTTGGATTGCCGTTTTTTGTAGTTGATGGTTTTGTACGAACATTTAGCAGTACTGTTGTTGTGTTTGTTTAATTTGGGCATGTATCTGGTAGTGTTTTGGTTGTTGTTTATATGACTAAAGGTATTTTGACTAGTGATAGTTGTTTTATCACAGTTGTAAATAAGGCTTATTTTGATGTGTGTGGTAGGATTCTGATTTTGAATGGTTCTAATCTGATATTGGGTACTGAGTTGGGTATCGTGGTTTGAAGTTACCTCAAAGGATGTGTTGGTTAGTATTTGGATATAGGCATGGGATTGATTTAGAATAGGAATATCTTTATCATGGCTGACATTTGAGTTTTGCCAACTAATAGCAGTTATCTCGTTGGAATCAAGAGAGTAGAGAGTTATAGCATTATTTGAATGTAAGATAGCATAGAGAAGACAAGCTTTCAAGCTTACCAGAATCTAGAATAAATTGGGTAGCAGTCGTGTCATCATACTCGCAACATTGAGAAGACAAGCTTTGAAGCTTAGATTTGCATAGCTTTAAGTATTTCCATGGCCAATTTGAGTCGAGAGCTGACTGAGTATCCATATTTTGTAGAATGTTGAGAACTTCCAGTGAACATGTTTCAATGGGTGAAGACCTTATCTGCATCAGTGAAAGGATATTGGGTGGTTTATGGAATTCAGGGTGTTCTAGGAGGTGTAGAGATTTCAGAGTTTGATAATTTTGCTGAGTGCAATCTATTCTAAGGGATTTAGACTTTTGAATGGTGAGGGGTTTGAGAGATTTGTTTGTGATATCATCTTGTGTCAAGATTTTGAAACGTTCCCATCCTGTCATTGTGCTAGTAGCAGTAGAGTGATTGAGAGATTTGTGAGTTTGAGACGACTTGATTTCAGGTGATTCTTTGGTGATTGTGAGGCTGTGATTGTCAATTGAGTGATTTTGATCAATGCAGTTGCATTGATCGTTTTAATTGAGTAATTTGAGAATCATTTGAAGCACCGGCTAGTACATCCGGCTAACTTCAGGCTAAAAATGACCGTTATTGGACCGTTAGGAGGATAAGACAAAGAGAGATCAGGGGAGAAAGCCGGTGCAAGAGGAGAAAATCAGGTTAGGAGAGAGGAGAGAGGGCGGAGCATTTTTCGAAAACCCTTTTTCTTTTCGGTAATTATGTGAATAATGAAAAAACTACTGAAGATGTTCAGGCTATTCATGCCTTTTGACACAACCAAAACCATGGTGAACCATATGGTATAATATCTTATCAAGAATAATAATGGGAAAAATAACAAAGAGCATGCAATAAAAAATAATTATTGTCCAGTTGAGGCTATATACAGTAGGTGGATCCATGGTATGAACCTGAAAAACAGGGATAAAGTCTCGCTGCACAGCTTCTTTTCTTTTTTCGCATGGCGGTGTAAGGTCAAGGATCATGACCTCAAACACCTGCAACAGATAGAAATACATTGCAGTAAAACAAAAATGTTTGCTCAGATTTTTTTTACAACTTTCTAAATTATTTTGATATCTTAGATTATGGTAAAAATAAAACTTTATAAGAATAAATCTAGACTTACACATGCTAATACGAAGATACACTTGCCAGGTTGTTGACAATAAATAAAACCATAAAATTTCGTGTCACAATATGAGGAATGGGTAGAAAATAAATGGAAATACTAGTATGAAAACAAAGTTCCATATAAAGTCTTGCTTAGAGAGGAATATAATTAAAAGTCAAGGTGTTAAAAGAACTTGACAGCAGAATTAGGGACACCACATGCACAGTTTGTCCCATTTCCTTTAAGAAGTTCTCTGAAACCCTCAGTGTTAATTTCCTGCAGTGCGAATCACTTTTAGAAAATCATAATCATCTTCTTAAAGCTTAAACTAAATCGTATTATGTATAAATTGTGTACCATTTCCCATTGGGCTGAAAAGAAAAAGACTAAACGTAGTTTAAAAATTAAAATGCAAAGTAACTCTATCGTACAAACCCTTTTTAGTGTATCTTTCACCCTACTTGGGATTAACTTTGAAATCCAAAAGATACCAAGTGTTTTTGGACTAAGTATCATTACCTCAATACATTGAGCTGCTTAAGGAAGAGAATTGCTTGCTCATCTTAACTGATACCAATTAAGTGTTCGTACTGTTTAAGGAATGAAATTACTTGCCCTGCTTCCGGTTTTACAGGATCTGTTAAGGAGGAAGCTAATAAGACACAACTGAACTTAATTCGCCATCTTATTTTTTAATTATAGATTAACGATGCAAACAGTTAGTTATGCTATTGTTCCGTTTTTTCCAGTCGGGAAAGTGAGCCAAGTAGCAAGCAAACAACAAATGAGTTGGTTAAAATCATACATTGAGCCAATAACAACACCAGATGTAAAACACCTCTTTTTTTTCCAATTGATTAAGCGATATGAAATTCATTATCAACGACATGATGTGATCTCAACAGAGATTAACAACCAAGTTATTCCTTATTTTGCAAGCATGATTAATTCCATCATTCTCTTGAATAGAATATTGTTCCTAACTTCCATCAACCATGCTAGATATTGCAAAAAGAACAACAAAAGTAAAAACCTAGCAAATTCATACCACTAAAAAGCTTAATAGAGAACCATCCATGCAGTAACAACAAAAGTAATGCAGGAACATATAAATCATAGGAAGCTCATACTCCATTAAATAACTCTAATACATATTCGAAAACAGGATCCTTACCACACTGGAAGATCGATACATTTATAGAGCTGCACCACCTAACTTTCGTAGAGGGAAGCATAACACTGTATTATACAGGATCTCTGAAATACATATAATTCACAGATGTTGTATCAATTAAAAATGGATTATGCTTGTTCAAATTTCATAACTGGATTTAGTTAGTATATATATATATATATTATATGTCTAACTCTACTTGTATGCAAGAGCAACAATGATCAAATAGACAAAAACTAACAAAGTTCAGTTTGTTTAAGTGGTATCAAATTGACACATCTCCGGTAAAAGCCAAATGAATACATTTTATATACAACATTGGGAAGAACTTAGTCGAACTACCTGATTGGGTATCGGGTACCCTAAAAACCCTGCAGGTCACCTTACCCCACCCTTCATCACATGCACTTCCGGTAGGAAGAATAATTGAAACTGTCAAATGGCTTCTGATACCTGTCAAATGGATAAAGCTAATAGAAGCTTACAATGAAAACATATAAGAATTTTAGATGATAAACAGGTGCACCGAATACCTCAATTAAAGTCATTTGCATCATTGGATTGCCACTTCCTGCTATTGCAAACAAAGAAGCTTATATCCACATTCAGATTAAACTTTAAATTGAAAAAACAAACCAAAATATCTAAGAAGCAGAAATTTCTAACCATCTAATTCCTGGTAGCAAAAAAAATATGTAACTGAGTTACTTCGGAAGGAATCAAATAGAAGTGGGGCCGATGTTTCAGTTAAAATTACAGTTGCAAATGGTGGAGGAGGAGGAGGAACATCATCTCCAGCTACACGTATGGATGAAAAGGTAAGGTAAAAGCCCTAGAATTTGCTAAACCGAGAAAACGCCCAATTTGAAGAAAACACTAACTTTTCCTAAACCCAATATCCTAAATTGCAACATAATCTTATTAAAACCCATAAACAACAGAAACTCCATAAGCGAAATTCAAAAACCCTAAAACAACGAATCAAAAGCCCTAGATATTATATACGAAATTCAAAAGCGAGAAATACTGCTGAAAATAATAATAATCAAGCCATTTGAAACTAATAAATTCAGAAATCAAACAGAAATTATAAAAATTTGTATTTGGAAGTGATTTCAGAGATGAGAAGAGGAAAAGGATCGCTGTGAATTGGAAAAAATCAGAAAGAAGGGGTAATATCTGGTCGTCCCCGAGCGTCACCTAGCTTAATAAGTGTGGCCTTGGTGCAAAAGAAGGTAAATAACAAAACCGATACTGCACATGACTGAATCTGGTGTGATTCGAAAACACAACCTTCTAACTTGATGTCAGACGCATTACCATTGTGCCACAGACTCATATTCAAAATTCATTAATGAATTTGAACAATAAAAATTTGTTCTAACAGAAATTAAACATGTCAGTCAAAAATTTTGAACAACACTGTTAGGTATTGTGAATGGTCAATCTAGCAAACAAAACGAAAATCTAAGACACATTGATTACAATGAACAAACAAAGAGTAATATGGTACAAAATTTCCAGGTTAAGCTACTGAAAAACTCTATGTTTCCTATTTTTAGGAAAATGGAGCTTTGATAATGGCAGAAAATGAATCCATATTTATGTTACCTGGTTATATTGAGACGCAAACACCAATTAATCTGTCAAGCTCACAGCTATTGCAGGTACATGCATCTTACAGCTCCTGCGTAAGGATAAGTGATGTAGAACAATTTAATTAATACAAAGTATTTACCATGCAGATGACGAATATATACACAGATGAGATGAATGAGAATAAGTTTAAGAATAGAACCTCCTAGTATATTGTACTCAGTATCACAACAGTATAAACAATAGAGTGCGAGAATAGACTGCTGTTATGGCCGCTGATTTTCAAGCCATCTTTGCTGCGGGATAAAAGAGTTAGGATAGATCTTTCTAACTGTTGGAGGTAGCATAGATAGATTTCTGACATTAAAGATCTTCAACGTAGCGGCAACTGCATTGAGAGCCGGAGACCCTGCCTGTAACACGACTCAGTCTGGCCAAAAGACTTGCTTCTTGATCAGTACATTTTTTTAGTAACACTTGATCTTGCACCCTATGGTGATGGAGGTTTCCTGTTGGACTTATTTTATCATACCAAACCTCACATAAAAGCTCCGTTAACCTCACTTCAGTTATGATTTTTTGAACCTCCTCGACCTTGAAAAATCACTTTCTGTTGATTTGATTAAGGGGAAGTTGTTCGTCTTAGGTCTTGCGGATCACTTTGAAAATGACTTTGAGGGGCTTCATAACCAATTCTTGGCAGAGGTCGTACTCGATTGACTACCTCACTGACATTATGAAGCGGAAGCCTGACCATGTATACCTGCGAATCAGGCCTGTGAAATTTGAGCAGTTTATCTTACAAAAACACTATATATCAGACTGCCAGCAATAGCAGTTTTAAGACAAAATTGGACATAATACACACAGTATATTAACGAAGAGTGCGGCAAACACGCACTTATCTTCTAGATTCCATAGGATCAGTACGTAGTTGAAGGTTGTTACGGAATTTTGTAATTTCAGCATGGTGATGGAGGTCTCCTGTTGGACTTATTTTATCATACCAAACCTCACATAACATCTCCGTCAACCTCGCTTCAGTTATGATTTTTTGAACCTCCTCGACCTTGAAAAATCTCTTTCTGTTGATTTGATTGGGGGGAAGTTGTTCGTCTTAGGTCTTGCGGATCACTTTGAAAATGACTTTGAGGGGCTTCATCACCAATTCTTGGCGGAGGTCGTACTCGATTGACTACCTCACTGACATTATGAAGCGGAAGCCTGACCATGTATACCTGTGAAATTTGAGCAGTTTATCTTACAAAAACACTATACATCAGACTGCCAGCAATAGCAGTTTTAAGACAAAATTGGACATAATACACACAGTATATTAACCAAGAGTGCGGCAAACACGCACTTACCTTAGATTCCATAGGATCAGTACGTAGTTGAAGGTTGTTATGGAATTTCTTTCTAGCATACTTGGAATGTAGCTGTTTTTGTAATATGGCATCAGAAAGAAAAGTCAGTAGAGCAGCAAATTACATCAATTACACAAATGACATTGAAAATGTTAAATCAACCAACTTATTTAAGTTTAACAATTCTGGATGGAGCATGCACTTGCTGGTGTTGGTGCTGGTTGCTCCAATGAAGTGTGACTGCTACTATGGACGATGGTTTCCAAGCCAGCTTTGCTGCATCCAGGGGTAAAAGACTTACGATAGATCTTTCTAAATGTTGGAGGTAACTTAATTATAGAGATTTCTGACATTAGAGCTCTTAGCAACTGAATTGAAAGCCGGAGATCCCGCCTGTAACACGAACTAAAAGACATGCAATGTTCAAGATCGTACTAATAATAATAGATGCAAGAAAATCATGAATCTTCGTGCTCAGTACTCATTATTTCATAGTTATATTGGAGTCCATATGAATAACAATCAATTATAACACGAAAATGTAAGAGAGGAAAGTTATATTTAGGACTTCTGTAGAAAGGCTCAAACTGAGTACACAATGATTCACTAATAAACCTCTCTCCCGGCAAACTCATATTCTATCCACCTACACTAAAAGGCATCTACCAAGAAAGGCTCAAACAGAGTAAACAATGATTCGCTAATACTCGTCTCTCCCGGTAATCTCAAGTTTTATCACCTACACTATTAGGCATCTACCAAGATGTTCATAGCATCCACCTACACTAAAAGGCATCTACCAAGATGTTCATAGTTAAGTAGAATGCAATAAGAAAACCCCTAATTATAAAGACAATGACCTGTTATGAAAAATAGACTATCAGCAACATATGCAACAAACCTACATTCAAAAACCTTCTCATCCATCACCCTATAATCAGATGTTGAATTTGCAATTGCAATAACATCTGGTGTGTCTGTCAAAGAAAATCCAGTAAATCCAAAAGAGAACTACCTTGAGAAAAAAAATAAAGTAAGTTATCACAATCTAAACAGAGCACTAACGTTACTTAAATCTAAACAGAGCACTAAGCTAAATTTGCAATTACAAATACTCTTCGTTTATAGCTAATTGTTTCAACATCTACTCTTTTGAAAACAATTGTTAGCTTCCAATTGTCGCTACCAAGTCGTACAAAGGAAAATTCAATCCTATAAGTGAAAGGATGAAACATTGACATGTAGACAGTTTAGTTGCCTACAACAAAATATTTTTTACAACTGACCTACAAAACAAAATTATTTTGAAAATTTAGCTTTCTCGAACTGCATGCAGAATACAGAACAAAAAGTGTGGATTACACGTATCATGTATCGTTTGTTGAATCTCTACATTATCCAGAGATCAAGAACAACATGAACTTAATTATCAGCAACACTTGGTCAAATCACTACCTAACAGAAACATCTCTGGTGACAGTTGTGGTCGCTTGCAAGCTTTTAGTAAAAGTGAAACCCGAGAGAAAATGAGAGATTGCTTTTTGGTTTATAGCAACCCCTGCAAGTGAGTTTCAAAGTATCGAATCAATTTCACTGCAGTTTACATGTTATTAATGTTGTATGAACTAAGAATGTCCTGATGACTGAGAGGTATCGTATTCTGTATCCTGCATGGCCAAACTCCAGAGCCAGATTTTCGAGAGAGTCGACCATCAACCGAAAAATCAATTATACAAAGCAACATGACAAATCAAGAAGAATAATTTCTAGGGCTTGAATTCTCATAGAACTAAAAGCAGAAGTAACAAATCCAGAGAGGTTTCCCAGTTCTAATTACGAACGAATTGCTCAGCTACTCTCTTTTTCCACACCATGGCTCGAAGTTTGAAGCTTGTGCATGCTTTGAGAAAGTTAATGTAGGATTGTAGATGCTAACCGAAGCTCGTAATCCTACATTATATCTGGAAAGAAACTGTTGTAGCGTTAGAACTCCTTAATAGAATCGACATCTGTGTTTCATATTTATAACAGGGAACTGTAGGATCAAGCTCTAAGGCCACAGCACGACTTGTTTCTCTTTTAACAGAAGCTTCCTCAGGTGTGGGAGATAAAGATCACTCCGTGAATCAACGTTGATCTCTGGAACAAACAAACAAAGTTAATCAGACTACGGTGCAATTGAAACACAGAGACGGGGAATAGGGAGAGGAAAGAGGCAGCTCGAAACCTAATCAAGGAGAATAGGTTTGATAGCTTCAGCTCTAATGACCTCATTAGAAAAGGCGCATTATATGGGAAAACGAAGTTTATATCAGGTTGATTCGTACTTAGCTTTAGCTTCGATTCACAGTCGTCTATCTACAAAGATGTCTGAGAACATTCAACTTTACGTGAGCACTCTAGTAAATCCAGAGTAGCCACCACGGAATCAAATTAAGCAAAAAATTGGGTTGCTTACCATGAAAAAAAGAGTTGAAAAACTTAATAGGATACACAGAATCACATAGAGACTTTTCTGGTATCCCATAATCCATTATTGATGAATAAGAAACACGTTTATTCTTTGTAACCAAAAAAAATTAATCCAAGATAAAACCCATACTTCATAACCTACAGATAAACTAAAAAAATGGATTCTGAGACAAAATATTTGGAAGTATTGAATTATTTACCCTTGATAGTGTATAATCTGTCCCCATAAGATAATCTTTATCTTCATCAAGTGATTGATCTCTAAAGACTGCAAAAAACTGTAGGATTTTAAAGCCTCTGATTAATCGAGCATAAGAAAAAACCACTTATACGTTTCTTAAGAAAAAGAACCCCATGGTAGATGTTGTTAATGTCAATCTTTTGAAAAGGATTAGTATTAACCAATAAACCTAAAACCCTAACCAAACAAAAAAAGAAAAGATAAGAAAGACAATTACCTGTTGTGGGTTGAAATTGAGGTTAGATTCGTTATTAAGTTGGCTATTAGAATAACAACAACAGAAAATCGACGGCCCCGAATCATGATTTGATCTTCTCTAACTTCTTTAGCTCTGTGTCGATACTTCTTCTCGCCCTATCAAATTTCAAAAATTGGAATGCAATAAGAAAACCCCTAATTATAAAATCCTAAGAGAGAGTTTAGCTAAATCTCGTTTTATTTGTTCTTTTTTTCTCCCATGGTTCTAAATAAGTGTGGCCCCTATCATTCCCAGTAGTCAAAATCAAACCAAATCCAGACGATAAGAACTGCGGATAACCCTTTCCGGTAAATCTTGTCCATCGATTGACTCTTTGATCAAGGAGTCAAAGTGCATGTCTTTTTATAACAATAATTTTTTATTAATTTTATTCCAAATGTCTTATACATCCCTGCCTTTTTCGGTTTTTGGATTGTGCATGAAAGATCTTATAGTTTGTGTTCAAATTCCAATTTTTTTAGTCCTTCACTGTTAAATGTTCACATGTCTTCCCAAACTCATTGTAGTACAATAGTAAAGTTAACTATTTGCAGCTAAAAAATAACTTGTAGTATATATTTCTGGAGTCCTTCTCTACGGTCCGAGAAAACCAAACTAGGTAGAAACCGCTATCACGTTTTTTTTTTGGGTCCCAGTGGACCCAGCCCCAGAGGAGACGTGCAGGAGTGTGTTTGTGTGTGGCGGTTTTCATATGTTTTTTCAGCTCGGTCTGTAAAGACTTTTTGATATTTCTTTGTAACAGATGGATATGTACTGTGTGTCCCATTTATATGTTGACCAATGATGTATCCTATTTTTTAGAGACGGAGGATGTGGTAGCAAAGTCTGCATTATTCGGATACTATTGACTAAACAAATCTCAATGACCCAAATTTTAGCAAATTAATATACTCAGTTACTCAAAATCAGTCCATGACTCAAAAAAATTCCTTTGACTCAATTTGTACATCCTAGCTCAAGTTAAAAAATTCCTTTGACTCAATTTGTACATCCTGCTCAAGTTTTTTTTTAGGCTAAGCACTGTGATAGGGGCACATTATAATGTGGCAAAATGTGGCAATGATGTACTCAAAATCAGGCCAGCCTATCTTTTTAGGTCTGTAAAGACTTTTTTAGGCAGAAAGACATGCATTATTTCTTAGCCATAATGTGGCAAAAAGCTTTGCCTTAGCCAGTAAGGAGAAACACTTCGGTGTTCTACCTAAGAAATGGCCGACGGGAATTCAGGGAATTTAGTTTTCGTGTTACAATCAATACGGAAACTTAGTTTCCCTCCAATATTTACGGAATAATAATATTGGTTTGAGCTTTTTATTTTTTATTACACTTCTCTCACCCTCATTCTTAACTATTGGTACATGTTATGTTTGGATCCGCCGGAAATAAAATGATGTTGGTTGTGATGTAAAAAAAAGAAAAAGGGTTCGGCATTGTTGAAATATTGCAAGCCAACCGAACAACATAGTTTGGTTGTCAGTTTTTCATATACGAACTAGCCGAACCTAGACACGAGATGTTCCCCCTAACTTCAAAGTTAAAGTTCGGCTAGGAAAGTGCTCCATTCGAACTAGCCGGACTTTTCACTATCAAATCAAAACTTTAAGTTCGGTTGGGAGTGTCACTAACCCTAAACAACTGCTCTGATGATGTGGCAAGGAAATCAAGAGCGATTTTTCTAGGTTAAATTTTTTTGTCGTCTTCTCCATGGATGGCGACGCTATCCATCCTTTAATCTCATCTCCGATCTATAATCAGAGCAGAGAATCGTCTAATCCCCCTTCTGCAATCGATTTTAATCGTGAGATTGGAAACTTTCCTTTATTGAAGGCTCCTCCGTCAAGTGGTTCTTTGGGTGGAAAAAATGTTGAATCTGAAAATCCTAAGTGTTGGTCAGGTATCTCCCAAGAATTAGCTCTCCAACAACATCAACGAAACTGATTCATGAAGAACCTAAAGAAATTGAAGGTGAAACCAGGGCATTATTCTCATCAGGTGAACCCAAACCCTTGATAAACATCTATGAATCTTTTGTAGTAGGGTACTTTGTGGGGAAGAAGCCATCTTTTCCTTTTGTTAAAGAGAGATTAACATCTCTATTGAAAACCAAAGGCGACTTCTCAATGTCCATTCATGGAGAGAATGCTTTCTTCTTCAAGTTTATGCAGGAAGAAGATAGAGCTAGAATCTTAGAGACAGGTTCTGTTTTTATTGCTAATAAGTTGTTTATAATTAGACCTTGGTCACCTTTTATTGAGCAACAAATTGGATCAATTAAAAATATCCCTATATGGATGAATCTTAGAGATGTCCCATTTCATCTATGGAATGAATTAGGGTTATCAAGGATAGCTAGCCTAGTGGGGAAACCCATAATGACAGATGAACAAACTGCCTTGAAAACTAGGATGTCCTATGCTAGAATTTGTGTGGAAATAGATGCTAATTGCTCTTTTCCTAGTATTCTTCCTTTTCTAATCGACAATGAGAGGTTTGAGGTGAAGGAAGAGTATCCTTGGAAACCTATTGCTTGCTTTCATTGTAGAAGCTTTGGGCATCCAAGTGTCAAGTGCATTATTACTCCGGAATATAAGACTAATAGGATTCCTACAGAAATACCATGTAGTACTACAGGAGTTAACTCTGTTGCAGGGGTTAGTGATTTGAATGGAATTCCAAATAGGATTGTGCAATTGCCCGGAGCCATTGATAAAGGGAATGCTTTTGATTCTTCTACTGAAATGTCAGATGGAGTTTGGAAGGTTAGCTCTAGTAGAAAGAAGAAACCAAAGAAAGTTAGAGAAGAAAATGTCAAGGACAATGAACAAAAACAAGAGGACAAGATGGACAAAGAAATTAACAGTCAACCAGTTGTAGATGGTGCAAGCACCTCATTTACCGATCCTTCAATTCCCCCTGGTTTTGAGACCCATAACAAGTTTCTTGGATTCGAAGAAGAAGAAGAAGAAGAAGAAGAAGAAGAAGAAGAAGAAGAAGAAGAAGAAGAAGAAGAAGAAGAAGAAGGAGGTGAGGCAGCCACTTCCCAGTTAGTTTTGGAAGACTCAAAGGTAAGCATCGCAAAGCCGTTTACGTCCAAGCCAGCTACAGGGATTGGTAAGAAATTAAGCATGAAGTCCAAAGGTACGGGTATGTTTCCTAGTGGTTCTCTTTCAAGTTTAAAAAAGAAAAAGGTTCCCAACTCAAAGGATCCTAACAAAGTCTCAGCAGATAAACTCTTAGAGTTTGGTTCTTCATGGGGCTTAGATTTCCCAACTCGAAAGTCTGATCGTGAAGAAATGTTTAAAGGTCTTGCAAAAAATCACAATGATTTAATTATAGAAAATGTTGAGGAGTCTGCAAATTGACAATAGGCATAGGTCTACTGGTTTGTAAGTTGCGTTTGTATTCTAGGCTTCACAAGTGTCTTCTTCGGTTGATAATCGTTGTATTCTTAGGAATGTCTCAATTTTGTTCTTGTATTCTTGCTTTTTGCGTGGGCTGTTTCGCCCCTTGTCAGTTGTTTCCGCCAGCACACGGTTTGTGTGCCTATTAATTTATTCTCATTGACCGATCAAAAAAAAAAGTTCGATTGGGAGTACTTCAGAATTGGTAACCGGACTTGGAAAAAAACACAATCATATCTAAGTTTGGTTATGTGTTTTTCATTTTTCTTGCGGAACTTCCGGAAACTCGGCTTCAAAAGTTATCATTTTCACTAAATTTTAGCTAATTTAGATAACAAAATAAGATAAACATGTAAAAACCATCATTTTGAGCTTTTTATTGAGTTTGGGGAAGAAAGCATTCACCATCTAACAAATTACTCATTAACGGATCGTTGTGAAGATTAATGAATACATTGGTTACTCTATAAGGGAAAGGTTTAGATTCGTCAGAGTTGGCACTCGAATCATTTCTTCCAGATTTAAAACCAATTTTATCCAAAATAATTTCCCAAAACTCTTCTCGTCCGTCTTCAACTCTCTTTCTACTTCTCTCTCAATAATCAATTCTAAAACTAAAACTAAAACTAAAACTAACACTAAATCACTCACTAATCTAGTCTAATCAACTAAACTAACTTAACTAATTGATAGAGGGTACTATGTCCATTAACAAAGATACCTAGATGAGGGGCATATAAAAATTACTTCATAATAACCTTGATCAAAATAGGGGAAGGGTCTCCAAAAATGGGCTGGTCCCAAAAATTAACTTGGTCTTGTTTTAAGATGAACGTTCTTTTAGATCATCATCATCAACAAGTGATCTATAAGAAGGTGTTTTGCTATTAGATGTAATACATCAATCATTGTATCTGCAAAACAAGTGATCTATAAGGAGACCACTTGCTATTAGATCTAATGCATCATAAAATCAGCGGTATCATATACCATGTCGCTGCCGACTCTTGGCTTACCATTCGAATTGTATTTGATGAATCTTGGGGTATCATATACCCTCGTGTAACGATCTCTTACTAGGTTAATATATCTCATGCTTCAAAAAAAAAAATCAACGGTCTTTTGGAGTGATGGGAAAGATAAAGAGACACAAGAGATAATAATATTCCATTACTTAGAGTTAGTATGTGTTACATCCTTTATATACAATAGGAATAAGGCCCTCTCTACTATCGGGACGCACATCTATGGGCTAAATCCCTACAACACTCCCCCTTGTGCGGTCCAATAGAACTTCATATGCAGTACTTCAAACACAGTGCTTCAGATGTAGGTCTTCAAATGTAGTTCTCTTCTTGATGACTATTGTATCTAAGACAATTGCTCCATTAAAACTTTAACAAGGAAAAACCCAGTGGGACAAAACCTTGGTACAACTCTTCACATGTAGTATTTCACATGTGAAAAAGTAAATTACATTCCCGGTGTTTTTTTGTTGTCTCATTAAAAACTTTTTCGAGTAACAAACCCTGTGGGAAAAAGTAAACTCGGTGAAGGAAAATTAGTTCAACACACCATTAGATGCTCCCCCTGATGTCAGACAATTTTCATTAGTCTAATAGCCTCGTGGTAAATCCTCGTGGGAAAGACAATAGCCTTAGCTGGGAAATTACATTCCCGGTATTTGTTGTTGTTTCATTAAAAACCTTGCCGAGTAACAAAATCTTGTGGGAAAAAGTAACCTCGGTGAAGGAAAATAGTTCAACACACCATTAGATGCTCCCCCTGATGTCAGACAATTTTCATTAGTCTAATGCAGTCAGAAGAAGTTTACCACACTTTACTTTGGTGACTTGAATGTTTATAAGACCTTGTTATTGATTCTGGAAGTTACGTTGCATAACAGACTATCGCGTTTCATTTCTTTGATTCAGATATTTTCAGTAATATCAACGCGATCTTTATGTCTTCAACGCTCAACATACTTGATGTTTTTAGTGCTGTCTCACTAAAAACCTTGTCGAGTGACAAAACCCTTTTGGGAAAAACTATTCTCGATCGAAGGGAAAAAGAGTACAACACAACTTCAATTTCGAAATAAAGTATGTCGACATCATATCCTTGGATCCTCCCCCTGATGTCGACATCTCCCCCTGATTACTTTCAGAGTTGTTCCACACAGTTCCTTTAGTCATGTACTTTTCGAAACTGAATATCGGTAATAACCTATAAAATAATCTACCATATCTCCCTTTAATTCCTTTAGTCATGTACTTTTCGTTGGAGAAGAGATTATTTTTCCTTCATAATCAACAACTTTTGGATTGCACTTTCATTAGCACTTCTTTTAATGTCTTTGTAGGGATAATACAAATTTATGTCAATGGTTACTTTTAAGTACATGATTACATTCACTATACCATTCCAATGACGTTGCGTTGTCGCGAAGATATATCTAGCTAGCAAGTTCCCTAAGGATGTAAAATTTAATCGATTACATTATTATACTAAGTACAACAATGCGTCTATTGTACTTAGATATGAGAATTTCATCTACAAGCACATCTTCGTCATATTCCTTTGGACGAAATGGTTACTTACTTACATTTGAACCTCAACTAATCATGGGAGTGCTATCAGGATGCATGTTTTTGCTAAATTGCCTGACAACTTTAGATATACGCAACCTGGTGGAATAATATACCACAAGCTCAGTATTCGGTGACCGGTCGAGCTTTTCCCAGATTTTTCACCTCAAATTCGGATTTCAAATAGCTCTTAAGGTCTCTTATTACATCAAGAGTACCCATCATGTCTGTACCATCGACATAGATAGCTACAATTCCAAATCAAGAACTTTCTTGTGAATACGCAAGGAAAAATAACTTACTTGTCTATCCCCTCCAAATCAAATAGCCACTTAGACGGGTACACCACATCCGTCTGATTGTTTTAATCTATAAGTGAACGTTCTATCTAACTGTAAGCGCACTCTGTGGTTTCGAGTCATTTGATTTGGGCAACAAAAGTCTATCAAGTACTTTTGTAAATATCTTCTATCTCTTGATTCTTTCAGAGATACGTAACAACCACATACATATGCTGCATTTCAAGTCCTTTTGAAATTACCAAGCTCAGTAAGTAGCGAAACTCTATAATGTTCATTACAAGAGAACAATTCCAGGGCTTTGTGAGAAACCTCGTGCCATAAGGAGAGTCTTTGTACTTTAAGACTACTTTATTCTCATTATGCTTTATAACAAATTAATTATGTATGTCCAATAGGCTTTACACTTGGTTGGTTAGCACTACCACATCAAATAATCGTATGTTTGCCAAAGAACTAAGTAATGCCTGGACTGTGTAGGCCAAATATGTTATTCATATGAAACTAATCAAAATAAAGCATGGTTCGATCTCATTGTGCTCTACTTCTGGAGCAACTATTTATGGATTATATCATCACTTTGCACGCATGATCCTTCCATTGACTCGTGTGCATTCTCATAATCCATTAGGATTTCATTGTTCTCTAGAATAATTTAAAACTTCGGAGCGTCCTCCAGTTTGATTCATGGAAATATTCAGAGACAATCTTATGAGATGATTTCTGATGATATAAATAAGTTGTGCCTTACTCACCTACTTCCTTTCTAGGTGAGGATTGATCGAACCAAGTGGTCTCTCCAACTTCCTTTATGGAGCCACGGCCTCAACCACACTTCCACTGGGTGTAGTTGCAACACCTTAGTCTATGGTGTATATCCCGTATTGAGGATTTGTAACTTTGCAGGTAGGTTTGCAGCTGGTATGTCTGATCTCATCACTTTAGCAACATCAGCGTACATTCTGAAAATTGAATATTCTTTATCACTTCAAATTTACATTTGTGGAGTACAAGAATCAATATGAGACACAGTGGGAACACAACACGACAATTCATGTAGTTCTCTAGAAAATACTTTTTCTTATCTCCCCCTAACGACGGGAAGACTATCTCATTAAAGTGATAACCCGCAAATCTAGTGGTAAGAGATCTCCTGCCAAAAGTTTTAAAATGCGGATAATTGTTGGGAATTAATTTCCAACGTAACTACTTAACAGTTTTGAAGACCCATTATAATACGATGTGGAGTCGTAATGGCACATATATAATGTAACCAAAAATGCGTAAGAACACGAATGTCAGGATTAAATCCAGTTACTAACTGATACGCAGAAAAGATTGACTAATATTGGGTTCTAAAAATGAATTAAGTAAGATGCGTGTAATATTGCATATCCCCGAAGCAATAAAAAATAGGTTGGTACGCATAACCTATTCTTTAGGCACCATCTGTAACCTTTGATGGTAGCCTCTGCGAGACCATTGGGTATAAGATGTTCTATATTGATCTTATTAAACATGCAATATTCATCAAGTCCTTTTGATGTAAATTCTCTAGCATTAACAAGGGTGGTGAGCCTTTGTACTTTGCTTTGTGTAATATGTGCTAGGAATTCTACAAAAATTAAACGCATCGTTTGTTATGAACAATAACTGATTCAATGCGTCGAATCATCCACCAGAGCCATAAATCACTTGAATGGTCCGCATTATGCATGGATTTATGTTCACTAACAACACTTTATCTCTTTGGAGAATGAGGTATTTAGTATTTGCATCTAAGTAAAACAGGATGGTCTCAATCATGTTTCATTAAAGAAAGACTTTGTAAGATGAGTGACGTGCTTTTTTACTCTAAAGCATAATGGGGAGAGGCAGTGCAAATCTAGTAACTTTAGAAATCACTGATTTTGATAGGTTTCATAACTTCACATTCTATTAGTTCATTTTCTTATACACTCAAATGAAGTGATGCTCGTGTTAGTACTTTCAAAACGGAACATCGTGTCACAACCAATGTGCCTTATGGTTATGTCCAAGTCTTTATGAATCAATCTCAATCATTTCATTGTTGGGGTTAATAAGGATTCAGTAATTCAAGTTCCAGTGATCTACAATTCACTAGATTTACACATTAATTTTCTAAGAATATGCTTCCTTACACATTCATTAGAAATAATTTATAGATGCAATAAAAACCATTCTCACAGTAAGGGCAGAAATATGATCTAGTTCAATTAAATAGTCAATTGGTCAGTCAAAGTTCTTGTTGTCATTAAAGTTGATGTGAAAATTGGTTGCTACAGATTAATAGTCGAGCAAGTGGATACATTCCACGGAACATTCAAATTTTTTGGGAAAATAGTATCCAATAATGGTGCTCAAGTACTTCTAAGCCCCAAATGAATACATTGGAATTGAGTTGGTACAACCAATTGAACAAAAAATAAACATCATTCAAATATAGCCAATATCATATTGAAGAGAACAAAATAATAATCATACCCAAATTCTTCATGATCAACAATTATAATTTAAATTGATCCTTTATATGCTATGGACTTATCTTAAGAAAAAAAAAACAGAACTATGCATATTCTTAAAATAAATAAATAAGCCCGACAAACATTATGTTAAAACGCAAACTAACATTAGTTACATACCTCGAGCCGAGCTTTAGTTGCCACTGTACAATGCAGATACAAAACCAAACTCCAATGCATATACTTTGGTTGGTTCCCCTTGTACAGGTCAGAACAGCCTCGGAACGGGATAGGATGGGATAGGACAGGACAGAGCTGAACCAGGTCGGCTGGAACGGACCGAGTCGGACAGAGTCGACTGGGTCGACTGAAACGGACCGATTCAGACAGAGTTGACCGGGTCTGGCTGGATCAGAGGATCGGATTAATTGAAACGGACAGAAGCTGAAACGGACTTCCTTCTTCTTCTTTTTTGGAAGAGATTTTCTGAGCAGGAGATCCCGACCTCCTCTTTCCCATGGGATATTAATACACAACACAAACATGCAAATACAAATAATATATTAGAAAATGTAATCGCTTGATTTGACTCTAGTATAGGATAGACTGATTGATTGTTTGATTACAGATCAAACCAAATATTTTTTTTCTTTTCTTTTTTTTTTTGATAAAAGATCAAACCAATTAATTTTCTTATCTTATATTGGATATGCCAAAATCAAGTGAAAGAATAAAAAAAATAGGAAAAAATAGATCCAACTTATCTGATTTTAAAAGATTCCAACCTACTGTATTTGATCAAAACAATCCCTAGAGATTTGATAGCAACCCAAAAAAAAAAATCAAAATCCATTGCCGCGAAGTTAGAGCTCGTGCATGATAACGCTTTGGAATGATGGGAAAGATAAAGAGACACAAGAGAGAAGAAGATTCCATTACTTAGAGTTAGTATGTGTTACATCCTTTATATATAATAGGAATAAGGCCCTCTCTACTATTGGGACGCACATCTATGGACTAAAGCCCTACAACACGGTCTTTAAATTTTAGCTGTAAAAAGACTACTGGCTTTCATAAAATGTGACATAATTAAATTAAAGCATGTTTTGCTGCAGTGTGTTCAAGAAGAAGAGGTAAATTAAATTCTGTCATTTCTATTCCTAACATGTTACTTTGAAAGAAAAAAAAATCTTTTTTGGAATGTGATTAAACGTTTGATGATATTGGAGTTGAATATGGAGAAGGGCTTGAAATATCTAGACCGGATGGTCTCATTAAGACCTTGCAGAAGCATCCAGGACTCCCCAAGTATTTGAAGGCAATGTGTATCCAGTCTATTGAGTTCTTTTTCAATTTTCGAATGTGACCTTGTTGAATCGGTTTAGGATTGATTTAGGTAGCATATTGATGTAGTACATCTTTCTCTGTATCATAATGATTGTTGATCCTTTTCTTCTGTATCAAGTGTAACAGTTGACCTCATGTTTTTGGATCAACTATGACTGTTGATCTCTTACGTCAGTTTAAGTTAGTTTGCTTCGCAAGTATTTCCTTTTCTAGTTTTCGTCAAACTCTTTCCTTTAATCAGTTCATGTAAATCTAAATAAAGGCTGGAACTCTTGTTTACAAGATACATCTTATTATCAATATTATTATCAAGTTTGTTTATTAATCTTTTACCTTAGAATATTAATCCTAAAATCAGTTTTCTATTAAGTTTCCGACGGAACTTAAACCTATCCCTGTTACCCTTATCTGTGCTACACTAGTTGGTATCAGATAAAGAGTTTTTTAGATTTTTATCTAGAAACAAATCCTTTCCACAGCTTCCGCAACAACTCAAAACCCTAAATTTTCAAACAAACCCACCTTTCTTTCCAATGGGAGAAAAGTTGACACAGACGGATATTGATGCCATTGTCACAGCACTTGAAACAAAGCTCAGCACAGCACTTGAAACCAAGCTCGGCAACATATTTGAAAGGTCATTTAGTTCTTTAGAAACCAAGTTTGATAAGTTTATAGAGGAACTGGAGAGACATAATCAGAAAATAATGCTTATAATGAAACATCATGTTAAGGAGTCACAAGATGATAAAGAAGTGTCGCTGTCAAACTGAAGAGGATTCATCATCTTCTAATGATACTGTAGTTGTTTCAGCTGCATCTGTGGGCGAAGAAGAAAATCCAGTCGACAAGGTTTCTTATGATTTGTCAGCGATTAATGGTAAGTCATCGGAACTTCATTTGGTATCTGATGGTGTTGATATACCTGTTTTATCTAGGGTTGAAAATAATCAAGTTATTATTCATGAGAAAGCACGTATGATCTCTTATGTACACCCTAGTAAGATTGTTGAGCTTAATTATCAGAATTCGTTTGTGATAAATCCGACTATGGCAATAAATTATAAACCATGGTATCATACTTATGTCTTTAAGCTTGATTGCCTATCTCAAGAAGGCATACCACCGGAAAATTATTTCGAAATATTCGTGGTCGTATTTTCTCAAAATCTGAGAAAATAACGTTAGACAGAGAGTTTTTAGAAAAGTTGCCTAATTTGACTAAATATGAAGACGTTGGTGTTTACATGAATGGCACTCTTGTGCAATGCTCTATGTTATGAAAAATCATTAATATTTCTTTCCCAGTTACACCTAATTTGGCGAATAGAGTCTTTGGGAAGAACAGAAACTTTTGAATTAAAAGGGATGACTCAGTGTGTGACGACGAAGACCGAAATATTTCAATAAATTATTAATACCTTCGGAAGTTTTGCTACACTAATATTTGTAGATACCACGGTTGATATATGTATAGCTTCCAAATTCAAGGATGGGCGTGTTTGCTCCATGCTTGTTTGGTTGGGAGAAACCACCGATTCAAATAATGGAATCACAATGTGTCTGGTAATCTTTATTTGTATGGTTGGTATCTTTGTGTTCGATCGAGGAAAACTTAAACACATCTCTTATGGTACTTTGAGACACATTTCTTGGATGCTTCGGTTTATGATCTCTAGAACTACAAGTTTTGTGTTTGATCGTGATAAAATGGTAAACGTGATATCTACATTTTTCATGGAGGAAAAGAACTCGTATTCTTTGATGAAAACTCGAAGTCTAGAGCAATATATGGAGAAAATAAAGTTTTTTCTTATTATCTAACTCGAGGACGAGTTTGTTTCAAGAAGGGGGGACTGATGTAGTACATCTTTCTCTGTATCAACAATGGTTGTTGATCCTTTTCTTATATATCAACTGTAACAGTTGACCTCATGCTTTTGGATCAACTATGAATGTTGATCCCTTACGTCAGTTTAAGTTAGTTTGCTTCGCAAGTATTTCCTTTTCTAGTTTTCGTCAAACTCTTTCCTTTAATCAGTTCATGTAAGTTTATATAAAGGCTGGAACTCTTGTTTACAAGACACATCTTATTATCAATATTATTATCAAGTTTGTTTATTAATTTTTTACCTTAAAATCTTGATCCTAGAATCAGTTTTCTATTAAGTTTCTGACGGAACTTAAACCTATCCCTGTTACCCTTATCTGTGCTACACTAGTTGGTATCAGATACAGAGTTTTTTAGATTTTTATCTAGAAACAGATCCTTTACACAGCTTCCACAACAACTCAAAACCCTAAATTTTCAAACAAACCCACCTTTCTTTTCAATGGGAGAAAAGTTGACACAGACGGATATTGATGCCATTGTCACAGCACTTGATAAAAACTGAGCGCAGCACTTGAAACCAAGCTCGACAACATATTTGAAAGGTCCTTTAGTTCTTTAGAAACCAAGTTTGATAAGTTTATAGAGGAACTGGAGATACCTAATAAGAAAATAATGCTTATAATGAAACATCATGTTAAGGAGTCACAAGATGATAAAGAAGTGTCGCTGTCAACTCAAGAGGATTCGTCATCTTCTAATGATACTGTAGTTGTTTCAGCTGCATCTGTGGGCGAAGAAGAAAATCTAGTCGACAAGGTTTCTTATGATTTGTTAGCGATTAATGGTAAGTCATCGGAACTTCGTTTGGTATCTTCTGGTGTTGATATACCTGTTTTATCTAGGGTTGAAAATAATCAAGTTATTATTCATGAGAAAGCACGTATGATCTCTTATGTACACCCTAGTAAGATTGTTGAGCTTAATTATCAGAATTCGTTTGTGATAAATCCGACTATGGCAATAAATTATAAACCATGGTTTCATACTTCTGTCTTTAAGCTTGATTGCCTATCTCAGGAAGGCATACCACCGGAAAATTATTCTAGAAATATTCGTGGTCGTATTTTCTCAAAATCTGAGAAAATAACGTTAGACAGAGAGTTTTTAGAAAAGTTGCCTAATTTGACTAAATATGAAGACGTTGGTGTTTACATGAATGGCACTCTTGTGCAATGCTCTACGTTAAGAAAAATCAATAATATTTCTTGCCCAGTTGCACCTAATTTGGCGAATAGAGTCTTTGATAAGGGAAGAAGAGAAACTTTTTAATTTAAAGGGATGACTCAGTGTGTGACGACGAAGACAAAAATATTTCAATCAATTATTAATACCTTCGAAAGTTTTGCTACGATAATATTTGTAGATACCACGGTTGATAGATGTAGAGCTTTCAAATTCAAGGATGGACGTGTTTGCTCCATGCTTGTTTGGTTGGGATAAACCACCGATTGAAATAATGGAATCACAATGTGTCTGGTAATCGTTATTTGTATGGTTGGTATCTTTGTGTTCGATCGAGGAAAACTTAAACACAGCTCTTATGCTACTTTGAGACACATTTCTTGGATGCTTCGGTTTATGATCTCTAGAACTACAAGTTTTGTGTTTGATCGTGGTAAAACGGTAAACGTGATATCTACATTTTTCATGGAGGAAAAGAACTCGTATTCTTTGATGACAACTCGAATTCTAGAGCAATATATGGAGAAAATAAAGTTTTTTCTTATTAGCTAACTCGAGGGCGAGTTTCTTTCAAGAAGGGGGGACTGATGTAGTACATCTTTCTCTGTATCAACAATGATTGTTGATCCTTTTATTTTGTATCAACTGTAACAGTTGACTTCATGCTTTTGGATCAACTATGACTGTTGATCCCTTACGTCAGTTTAAGTTAGTTTGCTTCGCAAGTATTTCCTTTTCTAGTTTTCGTCAAACTCTTTCCTTTAATCAGTTCATGTAAGTCTATATAAAGGCTGGAACTCTTGTTTACAAAACACATCTTATTACACATCTTACTATCAATATTATTATCAAGTTTGTTTATTAATCTTTTACCTTAGAATCTTGATCCTAGAATCAGTTTTCTATTAAGTTTCTGACGGAACTTAAACCTATTATGTTACCCTTATTTGCGCTACACTACATATGATGGTCCCATCAGAAAATCCTTAACTCTAGTGGTCCTTATATCGTGATATGTTCGTTGGACGTTGACGAAAATCTATTCTAATTACTCCTTGTTAAGTCGAAATGACTGGTTCCAAGAAAAGAAGAAGAATGTAAAAATAATTAGAGAGTAGACTTTTGGATCAACTATTCGCCAGTGATTGCTATTCTGCGTATTATAATCAAACATGTCGGATATAAATTACAAGCTATATATATTGAGATTATCATGAACCTATCGCAGCTAGCCATTGACTTTTCTGTGGTTAGGTAGCTTAAAGCTATTTATTGATTGTTTATAAGTAAGACGGCATAGATAAGGTCATCAAGCAAAATTAAGAGGGAAATGTACCGTATACTTCAATCTTGTGTAACCAATCCAACCTTTGGTTGCAATGAAGTTTTTAAAGGATTGAAATAGAGGTATCAAATATAGTTATATATTCAAGAAATTGCTATTATAAGGGCTATATATTGGAGTGTTGCACAACCCTATACTACACCTCTCTCTCTCTCTCTTAATTTAAAGCTATGGATGATGCTAGATAATTTGTAGGAGATAATCGATTTCATCCGGATCAGGAAATGATGCCATTAGATCTGAAGCAAGCAGTTGAATCACTTGGAGCAAAGTTTGACGCGTTACTTAAAGTACTTGTGGAATCACAAGTAACTACTCAACTTCAACTGTCACAGATTGTGAATAACACTAGTATAACAACTGCCAGTATAAATTACACTAAAGTTGAAGAACAACATAAAGCTTCCCCAAACCCATCATCATCAATTAATCCTCTTCATCAGCTAGGTTCGTAATTATTCGATTATATATATAGAGAGAGAAAATTTTGAGTCGAAACTTTTGCATATCTCTACCGGGGTGCACATCCCTGCCCTCTTCATCGGAGGAAAAGGTTAGTCGGAAACCAGTTTGACTTAACTCTCTCACATACAAATACAAGAAAACTGTTCATTTTGTTTTGGAAGCGAATGTTCTTTCAGTCTGAGATCACAAAATCTGTGATCAAAAGTACAAAATCTTCTTTCAGTCTGATAATCGGGAGAAGAAGATGTTACAAAAAAAAAAGATCTTCTTTCGGTTATTTGTGGTTTTCTATTTTACTTTTGGATCTATAAGTACATCCACTAGTAATCAAATTGGGTATCTGATGATCATCTGATTATAATCAAATTTACATCCACTAGTAATCTGGTACGAAAATCATCAGTGGCAAAAGTCAACGAAAACCCATAAAAATCACCAATTGAATTTTTCTTCCATTTTTTTTAGCGACTCTGTTACCGATTTTTTTATTTTTTTTTGATCGGTAAAGATAATTTAATAAATATAGAAATATTATGCACAATAAATTGTTGTACATAACCCAAATACAAGATAATCCCTTACATATAAATATATAATCCCTTAGAGCGTCCACAGTGGTACGATCAAAACCAAAGATCAAAGACCAAAACAAACGATCAAATTTGAGTTTAGTTTGTAGTGTCACGTTAAGGCAGTGGAGTATATTTAGTCGGGCGGATGTATAATCCACGCTTGCATGTGGAGCGTTGGTATAATCTTCGTTTGGACCGGGCGGAGATATAGTTAACGCTGGTTGTGGGGCGTTGGTAAAGAATACGCTTGTTGTGGGGCGTACATATATTTCACGCTCGGAGAAGGGGCGTTTGTATAATATACGCCTGGTGTGGCGAACGTATAATCAACGCCTGAATGAAGCGTACGTATAATCAACGCCTGTTTTGAGGCGTACGTATAATCAACGCCTGTTTCAGGAGAACGTATAATCAACGCCTGTTTTGAGGCGTACGTATAATCAACGCCTCACTCTTCTCTCAGGCGTACGTATAATCAACGCTTGGTTTCACTCAGGCGAATGAAGGAATCAACGCCTCATGGCAGGCGTACGTATAGTGTTGGACTTCTATTAACACACATATCTAGCACGTGTGGCATTAAAGCCCGGACAATCTCTAACCACCACGTATAGCCCACGTGTTCACTTTCCCTTTACCCTAATCTTCTTCGTCTTCTTCTTTTCTTTTCTACCTCCTCTTTGTTTCTACCGCCCACAAACACAGCTTCTAAACAAAAACATCACAGTAACGAGCAGTAAAAGAAAAGAAAAAAACGAGATACTTGATGAATTAGGGAGGTTTACAAAAGAGGTATGTTTTTTTTCTTCTTAATCTCTTTTGTTTTATCCATATTGTTGTATAATTTATTTAGGGTTTTATTTGTTAAAATTAGTTTATCTAAAATTTGGTTTTAACGAACAAATATGAAATTGGTTAAATTTAATTGGGTATGTGTGTTTTATGTTTTTTTAGAGATTAATATGTATGTGAAAAAAACCATATTTGATGCTTATGTAAATTTGGTTAAATTTTTTTTTAAAATAGTTATAGAAGATCTAATTTGTGGGTGGAATAGATTTATAATTTTTGGGTAATGTAAAAATCTGTGGTTATGTAGATTATGTGGGAAATAGTTCTCACCCTTCATCTGTTTCAATCAACCTATTTCAATTGAGAGCTTCCTTTTATTGTTTTTCTTCATGTTGTCTGTTGGTAATTAATTTTAGTGAATATGGTTATCAGTAATTGTAGTTATGTAAATTATTGGATTAATTTTAAAATTATTGGATTAATTTTAAATTATTGTAAATTATTGTAGTTATGTAAATTATTGGATTAATTATTGGTTTTCTGCATGTTGTATGTGAATATGGTTACCAATAATTGAATTTGTATTGTTTTTTATTGAATTTTGAGGTGATTAATTTTAGTTATGTAAATTGTAGTTATGTAAATTTTGGGAGTTACATATGTAGAAGAGCTAATTGCGTGAGTATGGAATTGATTTTTTAGTGATTTTTATGGAATCTTGAAGTGATTAAATTGGGTTGTGGAATCTTGTAATGATTTTCGAAATGCATCGGTGACGATTTAATTTGTGTTTAATTATAGAATTTGGAATTGATATGGTTTGTGTTAAGGATTTATAGTATTTGGAATATAAATGGTGATGGACTAATAAAAATATTCGTTAATGAGGGTTGGTCTTTTAATAATGTAACTGCATCTATATTGTGTGTGCACAGATGTTGAACAAATTCACAGCGCGTTTCAATGGTCGCATGAAGACGAACAAGAAACAAAAATCTGTAGCCGAAGAGGATTATAACTTAATCCCTACTGGTACAATTAAGGAGGTTGATATTCCCCGGTTAGGGAGGTTTCCTATACTGCAAGATGATAAACCGCACGCTACTACGGACATCACATTTACAGGGGAGCACAAATTGAAGTATCAACATCGTGGATCTTTGGCATCGGTAATTCATCACTATCAAACTATTTCACAACACTGTCCTAGAGCTAAATATATTATTGAAAAAGCGGGATGGCAAAATTTACTGGACATACAATGTAGCGAAACCAACCATTCAATGGTTGATTATATTGCTGAGCGGTTTTGGGATACAACAAACACTTTTCACTTCCCATTTGGTGAGATGGGATTCACCCCTAGATTGGCTCATGTTGACTGGACTGAGTATCGGTGATGGGCCTGATGTTCCTTATGATTCGGGGAAGTACCAATTTGAACATGTTCGTGAGCATATCTTTCCGGATATCCAAGATGTCACGCTCTGTCCAAAAGCACCGTCGTGGGTTTCAAATTCAATTACAATTAAATATTTAAGGTCATATTTCTTCGAAGACAAGTTGGTTGCGGCTGAAAATGATAGCACCCTGGTAGGCTCTTAAAGATGTAGAAAATAAGAGTAAAAGAAAGCCTACTTGTTAAACCGCAAGTGCACGGTGTCGGTTGTAGTTTGTGCAAGAACGGGTCGAATCCACAGGGACTTGTGTGTGTAGTTGAAGTTTCCTAAGCTAAGCAGTGACAGTAAGTGACAGTGGCAGTGACAGTTACAATGGGAATGAGCCAAAGGCAGTGAAGTATAGAATGAAGGTACTAGGGTCTTTGAATCTACTTCTTGATCCTAAGCTAAGGCAGCATCTAATCGAATCATGTCTTGTTTCATCTCAGGAAATACTATAATGGGTGATTTATCAACTAATTTTACTATCATACCCCTAGCATCAGCTGTCTTTCTACAGCATAGCTGATCACAGGTTTACTTGCACAACCAATTAATCTATCAACTCTAAGGCATTTGGGCACAATCCTTCTAATGTACTGAATTTTTAACCATTATCACTCACTTACCCCTAGCATCAGCTGTCTTTCTACAACACAGCTGATCACAGGCTTGCTTGTTCAAATGGCTACTAGAAGTCCTAACTCATTTTTAGCACTACAAGAACAATGACATGATTACTAACTATCTTAACATACAATCAAGAGTTTCATCTAAACCCTAGCACATGAAATTAGAACATGATAAACATAATTAACATTTGAAATTGAAATTAACTGAATTAAGAACTATAATTGAAATTCACAGAACATGGATAATTGAGGGCACTGGCTAGTCCATGCCTCTGAGGTGGTGCTCTGGCTAATCCAGGCATACTTTCTACAACACACAAGCCTTCTATTTATACCCAAAATTAGGGTTTACAATTTCCCCCCAAATTCAAAACAGGGCAGTTAGGGTTTCTGATTTCTCACCTAATTAGATGGGACAATTGCTCCATCTCTTCGACCCACTCTTCTTCTGCTCTTCCTGCTCCTACCCATGCCTCCAATTTGTGTTATTTCTCAATCTAATTTACCAAACTCACACGCCTAGGGTTTCTGAGAAGAGACGAGTGAATTAGGTGAATTAGGTCTCTGAAATTAGAAGGGAATAGGTGATGGATGATGGGGTGATGGGGTTGTTGGTGATTTGAGAGCTCGGTGGTGGTTGTGGTGGTGGTTGAGCGGGGCAGTGGAGGTGATGGTGGTGGCAGAGTTTTTCTCTGCAGACGGAATGGAGAAGATGGAGTCGATGGAAAGAAGGAGGGGAGTGTTTGGTGCGGGGTATAGGGTTAGGTTGTTCGAGTGTGAGGCGGGCTCATCATATTTCGATGTTAGGCGAGTGATAGGCGTTTGATCGATACATCTGAAATGCATCCAACGATAAGATGGAACATAGCCTTCAGCGACCGTCGGATGAAGAGATACAACGAAACTAACGGCGTGAGATGGAGTTAGGTGCTGTAGTGTTGGTCAGGAATTTCAGACTTTGATGCACGAAGAGGAGGCGACCGTTGGATGATGATATGGATCCAATCTGACGGCTACATGAGAAGTGGGTTATGGATTTGGGTTTTGGTTTGGGAGATAAGTTGGGCTTGGGATAATTCTGAGCCCATTTCTTCTTTAAGAACAATTTCTTCCTCTTCAAGCCCACTTCTAGCCTTTTGGTCTTGTGCACAACATTCTTCGCGGCTTCCTTGTGTAATTCCTCCCGGCTTTTCACCACTTTTCTGCTCCGCAACTCATCTAGTCTTTATTTACAACCTAGAAATACAAAATTAATTAATAAAAATATTTATTCTTGAAAACAATGAAAATACAGGATATGGGATAAAATGTAGAATTAATGCACAAAAGATGAGTTAAATGCCAACAAAAAGATATAGAAATATGCACTTTTTAGGACTCATCAAATACCCCCAAACCTGAATTTTACTTGTCCTCAAGTAAAACAAAACTAAGGAAATCCTACCTATACCACTGTCGCTGGTCTCTCGAATGCATTTAGCGTATGCACTAAGCCTTTTAAACCACTAAGTGTCCCTAGTGGACGAGTGAAGTCTCGTGAAGGTTTGCTTAGAACGTACCTACAAAGTTCTAGGTCAAAATATAAGCTCAGATTCCATCAAATGTGACATGTGCAAGTCAGTTTAAGCTCACAGCAAAATGGAGATGTCAATCTAGCTATCAAAGGCACAATCCTAGCACTGATAACAAATAAAGACATGTGATAAGAGTGTAAAGTGTATCTACACATGTTTCTAGAATGACCTGAAGTTATGACTACTAACCACCAAGAGATAGTTTTTAGGCTAAGAACCGAATTCTAAGCCAAGCTAGCTGTCCGGCTTTACGAGAATTGTGAATGTTCACCCAATGAGTTGGTGATATTTCAGTTTACCCGCGTTATACATCGATGGTTGCACCCTCCTTGCTTATTACAAGACTATTTACAACAAAAAGATGACTCTTTACATGACTCTTATTTACATTGATTACTCTCTTTTATTTTTGGAACAAGAGAGAACTATTGTCTTTAACATGACAAAACATGGAATAAATAAATACTTGATTGAATTTTTTTTTATTTTTTTTTTTTGATTTTTTTTTTTTTGATTTTTTTTTTTGTAAGAAATAACTTTGACAACATAGTGACACTTTTGATACATGAACAAAAAGAGAAACATAATTACATGACTCTTAGCAAGAGGTGGTCCTTATCGAATGCATCCGGTCAAATTCTATGGTTGCTTTTCTTAACGTATTCTCCAACTTCTATCCCAGCCAACCAAAGAACAAGCTAGTCAAGTCTCATTCAGTATTCTAAAGTGATTGGCAATCTAACTTCCTATCAAACACCTTGAAGATCGAGGCTATACATGTATTGGTAGATCGTGCGCGTGCAAGTTTCTTATCACTATGTGAATTGTGCTAGAATCAGGGTGCCTAAATATCTAGACTAAGACTCCTAATAATTACATATTTGCACAAGAGTCAACATTTCAAGGTAAATGAGCTCCATTTTTATGTTTTTATCATTTTTCTAATTAATTTTTTTTTTTTTTTTTTTCACTTTTTAATTTTTTTCAAAAAGGAAGAGTTCAAAATTTTCAATTATAGCATGTTATCAAAGTATCTACTTTTCACCCCCAAACCTAAACTAAACATTGTCCTCAATGTTTCAAAAGATAAACATGATTATAACACATACCATGAGAACGATGCTAAGTGTAGAAAAAGGAAAGAGATTACCGGATATTGGCGAAAGCAAGTTTTGAACTCCATTATTCAAGGCAAAAATCCAACATATGTCAGCCGAGATCATATGGTTAAAAAAAAAAATGATATTTTCCGTATCTTCTAAATGGAATGTACCGAAGAA
Organism: Papaver somniferum; assembly: GCF_003573695.1. Taxonomy (NCBI): domain Eukaryota; kingdom Viridiplantae; phylum Streptophyta; class Magnoliopsida; order Ranunculales; family Papaveraceae; genus Papaver; species Papaver somniferum. Next base: position 175,424,125 of record NC_039362.1, on the reverse strand, counting down.
TACAAATGATATTTTCCGTTGTAGGGATTTACTAAGTAAGCTTACTGCTGAACAAGTGACATGGCGCCCATGGGAATCATACAGAGAAGTTCTTGCATCTGATATGGGATGCACGGCTACGCGGCTATCAGACTCGAGATATATATTTTCTTACATGGGCATTGTGAGTTAATTTGTAAATTTTATTATATAACATACTTTTTTTCTATATAACATACTTACTATATAACATACTTTTTTTCTATATAACATACTTACTAAATTCTTATTCCCTTTCTAACTGTACAGCACAACATGTATCTTGGTGAAAGGTGTTGGCGGCAAAACCATTGTACTTTCGCTGTTCCTATAAGACTACACACAGTTATGGGGAATATTGGCAATATTCAAGCCGAACGCCTAAAAAGAAGGTTTGGTCGATGCAACAGAGATAGTGCAAGTTGTTAAAGATTATGATATATATTTACAATACTGGACAATGGTAACCAACTCCAAAGATTACGTGACTCATCCTATTTGGGAAGACCAAACATATGGGTATGTCGGTGACTTGTATACGGTCCCAATTGAACAACCTGTTGAACATGTACATATCCCTCCTCCACATCTATTATCCCACGTAAGTGTACTTTCGACTTTTTATTGTACGTTCGATTTTTGTTGGTATATTTGTACTTATATATTTTATTTTTTCTTGACAGCATGAAGCTTACACATTATTTCAAGAAAATGCTGATTTTAATCAACAATTTCGCGAATTTACATTAAAACAAACGAAGGAGAGGATGGACATTATTATGTCGAAAGAAGCAGAAATACAAAGGCTAAATAATGCGAACGTTGATTTGCAGCAACAACTATCTCTTTTCCGTATGCCGCACACTGTCCAACCTCTCCTTGGATACGGTTCCTTTTCCCAAACCCTGCCATCACGAGTTTGGAGTGGTATGAATCAAGGATCAGCTTCAACAATGTCCTCAGTCAATACCAATCCGAGAACGCACATGCCTTTTGTGGCACCAAGATCGTCCACTTCGGATAATGATAATATGAAGGGTTAATTTGTTATGACTATTTAGATGACCTGTATTTGGAGTTATCTTTTCTTATCTTATATAGTATAGTCATATCATATATAGTATAGTCATATCATATATAGTATAGTCATATCAGGTCCCTGACAAACACTTTATCTTTTTTGGAAAACACTTTTGCGTGAACCCAAAAAAATATCTATTTTTGGTTTTTTTAATGCTCTTGAAAATGGGTTATAAATTAAAGACCTGATCACTCAATATATGAATAACAATACATCTCTTCTGCTTCATATAGTAATGGAACACTATGAGAAAACCTCTCATTATTGCTCTTCTGTTTCTTCTTCATCTTCTTCTTCTAATAGTAGTTTTTATTCCTCGGATGATGATGCAATAGCAATTATGCAAAATAACATGGCCGTTAGTTTGGGAGTCCTTGTTACAAATTCAAAATGGCCTCAAACTCGTATCAGAATACCAAGAGATCGTGAGTCAGGGGCTGAACTTCTATGGAACGACTATTTCTCTCAGTACCCAAACCAACCACCCAATGTTTTTCGCAGAAGATTTAGAATGCGTCGACAATTGTTTAACCGGATAGTGGAAGGTGTTACCAATGCAAACAGATATTTTGTTCAAAAGCCCGATGCTTGTGGAGTTTTAGGATTAAACCCTCATCAAAAAGTAATAGCAGCAGTACGAATGTTAGCTTACGGATGTGCGGCAGATGCAATAGACGAGTACTTACGCATAGGAGAAACAACTGTGCTGGAAGCTACTCGTAGGTTCTGTAAGACGATTGTGAATGTGTATGGGAAAGAATATTTGCGTGAACCAACGGCTGGTGATATTGAACTGTTGCTCAAGCAAAACAAAGACCGGGGATTTCCTGGGATGATGGGTAGTCTAGATTGCATGCATTGGAAATGGGATAAATGTCCGTCGGCAGAATCTGGGGCTTACACCGCGTATAAAGGGAGCGAAAGTATCGTGTTGGAGGCAGTGGTGTCGTATGACCTATGGTTTTGGCATGCTTTTTTTGGTATGCCCGGTTCTAACAACGATATTAATGTTATGAAACGTTCATATGTTTTTCGAAGTCTTGTAACAGGAAAAGCACCGCCGGTGAGCTATGAGGTGAACGGACATTCATATGATATGCCGTATTATCTAGGTGATGGAATATACCCAGATATTCCTACTATTATTATGGCCATTAAACATCCGGTTGGTAGGAAAAAGGAAATATTTTCATCGATGCAAGAGGGTGCAAGAAAAGATGTTGAACGGGGATTTGGTGTACTTCAACAACAATTTGGAATCATCAAACAACCTGCAAGAATGTGGAATCCATATGTGCTTGCCTATATCATGAAAACTTGTATTATCTTACATAATATGATAGTCGAGGATGAGCGTCTACCCGGTGACTGGCCACATGTTTATGAACAACGTAGCAACGCAGCACCGGTTAATATATTAAGAGGCAATAGTGACGAGTTTTCCCAAATTAGAGCTCAGCAACGCCGACGTGCAATGCGTAAAAAAGATGCACATATTCGCTTGCGTGATGACTTGATCGAATATATATGGGCAGAATATGGGAATTAAAAATTGTCCTTTGTCATTTCCTTTCTATTATCTCTTTGTATGTAAACATCCTCAAGTTTTAATTAAGGTCGTATGTTTCAAAAAAGTAGAAATTTAATTCAAATCAACGGAAGTAAATTTAAAATCCAAAAATTACATAATAATAATGCTAATTGTTCAGATAATAAGAAATTTAAAACATAATAATACTAATAATACTACTAATCACTAAATAGGAGAAATAATTAAGGTTTGAACTATTCCGCCTTTGTGTTAAGATTGGTTTCTTTTATTCCGAACTATGTCCGCCCTGCGAAGTCGGAAGTACTCTTGTTGTACAGGTTCCATTTTTTCAAGATCCATCATAATGATGCGAAATTCTTCGTCTTCAGCTTGCTTGGCTATTTTTGCCGCATGTTCAGCTTGTTTTGCTGCAAACTCTGCTGCTCTTTGTTCCATCTTGAATCTTGATTGTGCTTGGTAATGAGTATTGAAATTTTGTTGTTCTTTAATAATTATTCCCATCAATTCCTCTTGGTGACTGGATTTCTCTCTCCCTGTTTTCTTCAATCTTTTTGCTGCTTTTTTCCCCATCTTACGAAGATATGTGTTCTCTATGTCTCCCCCATCTGTGTCGTTACCGGTCTCTCCTTGAGTTGTTGTTTGCGGTCCTTCATCATCTTCCTCGTTATTCTCATAAGTGTCCAAATCATGCGTTGTATCGAATACAAAAGTCGATCGTCGATTATATTTTATATTTTCTAACACAACTGGGTAGCACTCTTCGTGCTTAATTTTTTTCCCATCGTTGCATTCCTTGAACCTCTTGTTAACTTCTTCAAGCTGTTAATGTTTTTAAAAACACTTAAGTACATGGGCGCTTATTAAATATTAGAAAACAATTGTTCGAAAATCAAGAATGCTTACCTTCTTTTCAGGACCCCATCCAGTATGATATTCACCTTCAACTTCTGCCTCTTTTGCCGAAAATAACGCCACATCTTTACTTATTCCCTGATATCGTTTTTGCCAAGAACTCCAAGACCGCTCTGGATTATTAGGTAAATGAAGTTCAATATCATCCTTGATACGAGTCCACAACGTCGCCTCTGATTGATCAGCTCCAACACTAGAATCTTGAGATATAGATAAATGAATTTTACACATTGTTACATCTTCGATTGTCGTAAAATTTGGACCTCGTGCTACTCTTGGTGCCATTGTAAGCGAATCCGTGAAAATTTTCCAACTGATTTGAAAGCAGAAACAATATTTCTTCTTATTGGTGTGGATAGTTTGAAGTATTAGTCGTGGGAAAATGTCACAGGATCTCATGTGTATATATAGGTGTTTCTTCCGAAATTTTCAACGTTCCGAAATGTCTTCCAAACTTTCCAACGTTCCAAATTATCCAACGTTCCATTTTCTTCAACGTTCGAATTACCAACGGTATAAAAAAATTTCAAAATCAATTTTGTCATTTTTTTTTTTTTTTAAACTCAAGCTTGGGGCGTTAACTATATAAACGCCTGGCGTGGGGCGTTAACTATATCAACGCCGGGATGGGGCGTTAACTATATAAACGCCTGGCGTGGGGCGTTAATTATATCAACGCCTGTCTGGGGCGTTAACTATATAAACGCCTGGCGTGGGGCGTTAACTATATCAACGCTGAGCTGAGGCGTTAACTATATATACGCCTGGCGTGGGGCGTTAAGAATATCAACGCCGGGCTGGGGCGTTTGTATAATCTTCGTCTGAATGGGGCGTTAATTTTATGAACGCCTGACGTGGGGCGTAAACTTTAGCAACGTCCCAACGGGCGAACATTTTATCAACGCCTGAACCGGGCGTAACTTATATACACGCCTCTTTATGGGGCGGTGACTTTACGTACGTTTCACAACAGGCGTAGATTATATACACGCCCGATGCCAGACGGTGATTATACCTCCGCTCCACTATATATAGTTTTGGTCTTGGTCCCAGACCAAATATGGTCTGGAATTTGGTTTTGGTCCAGATTTTAGTCTTTACTCCGTCCCGTTGCGTCTCGTCCCTGGACCATAATTATAAGTTTGCTCGTCCAATGCAGTTGCTCTTAGAAACCCTTGCATAATTTTTTTTTGGAAATCCCCATATAGAAACCCTAGTATAAGAGGAACACCCATCGACAGTTGATGGCCCAAATGAAAGCCCAAGCCCTAAAAAGAGCTAAAGTTGTAGAAACCTTCTCTGTTTACCCTAATTTTGCAGCCTCCATTGCCGTAAACACATCTCTGCCACAACCATTACCAATCAACAATTACGAAATCGTCGCCACCAATTTCATCATTGATTTAAACAAGTACCTTACCCCGATGAAATTGGTGATTTCTAAATGGAGTTGATTGAATAGAAGGAGAACAAAAATTGGATTAGCAAAATCAAGAACAGAAATCAGCACCACTTCAGCAATAAACTCCCTAACAATTCCCATGATGAAATTGTCTCTGCACAAGAACAGAAACCCCTGAAAAGTAGATCAATTAAGTTGATGAAGTTGTGACCTCCATCACCAATACTGAAGTTGCGACCTCCATCACCACCGTCTTCAACTCTCACAACACTCAACCACCATTGAAACCGCTCTAAGAAGAGTTAGGAAAGATTTACTCAAGGTTTTGACTGATTATGAAGAGAAATAAGAAAGCAAAAGAGATGAAGAAGGCAAGCACAACATTACTCATTTATGGAAAATGGAAGAAACCCCAAAATAGAAACCAAAAAAAAAGATCTAAAGCCGCAAGCTGCAACTCTAAAAATTGAAACCTAATAACATCAAAGAACTAAACAAATTGAAGATTGAATTGAAATTCGAGCTCAGAGAGGGGAGGCGACTCTGTTACTGATTTTTTTCCTTCGATCCGAACCATCGTTCATTTTGTTGGTTCATCGAAATTTTTGTCAATTGAAATTGATGATGAATAAAACCATTATTGTTGACTGAAATTGCTTTTGCGATTTTTTCTGTCATGAACGTCGGTGATTTAGTTGAGAAGAAGAAAAATTATTTGAAATAAAAATCACTCATAGCAATTTTAGCCAAAACCAACCGTAATGTGCACCCTGGTTTCAGAGGGTGCACAAATTTGGACTCAAAAATTTTGTTGGTAATTTCTCCAAACAATCACCTATTGTTAAACATAGTGTATTTTCTGGAAGTTACAATTTACTGCAAGCTCATCACCATCATCATCAAATCCCATGTTACTTAATGTTTTTCACATTTTTCCCCAAGAATTTCTTTATTAAAAATCATACTCATTCTTAGAAAAATAATTTTCTAGAAAACTTATGGGTCAAACCGTGCTACCTAAATTATTTAAAGTAATCTCAACCATCGAGCTATCAAGATCCAACAATCACCATTAGACTGTCAAACCTTGTGAAATAAGGGGCTGGCAATGGATTGCTCCACAAAACTAAAAGGCTTAAGTATTTTATGAGATATTGTTGAGGATGGATTTAGAAAATATTTAATCTGCTCCTCAAAACTAAAAGGCTTAGGCTGGGTTTGGGAATGCTTTTATTTTTTCAAAAACACTTTGAAAATTTATATATGTCAATAATTTCTGAAATTAGTGGTTGGTAAAAAAAATATCTAAAGTATCAAAAACACTTGTCAAATTCCTCAACTTTTAAAAGCCGGAGAGGAGGAGTTTTTAAAAGCTACAAAAGCATAAGTTGTGGTCCCACCTAAATTTTATAAATGACAAAACTTGCCCTTAAATTTATATACAATCAATTTTTTTATTTCTTGTGTTTTATTCTTTAAAAATTATTATTTTTTATTTTCAATTTATTTTATATACCAATTCCTTTAATTTGTCACTATTAAAAATAAAAATAAAACTTAATTAATTTAACTTTGATTTTTTGTTTGAAAATTATATATCTTAAAAAGTGGTTAAGTAAACTAATTTTTTTTTAACAATCATAATAATAGTGACCATTAGTAAATTTAACATGATTTATATTTATAATTTAATAATTAAAAAATGAATTATTTTTAAGCTAATAAAATTAAGTAAAACAATTTTCAGAGATAAGCCTGTTTTTGTCATTTGCTACAACAACAATGATTGAATTTGATATTTTACCAAACACAGTTTGATAGCTTTTTTAATCAGCTTTAACTTTAATTAATTTTTTACCAAACGTCTGACTGCTTTTTGCTCACAGCACAACAACGCACAACAGAAAAATGATTTTACAAAAGCCGCAGCAATACCAAACTAAGCCTAAGGCCGGGTTTGGAAATGTTTTTATTTTTCCAAAAGCACTTTCAAAACCTATATATGTTAATAATTTTTGAAATTGGTGTTTGATAAAAAAAAATCAAAGGGTTTTTACCCAAAGCACTTCCCAAATTCCTCAATTTTTAAAAGCTGGGGAGGAAGAGCTTTTAAAAGCTACAAAAGCATAAGCTTTGGTCCCACCAAAATTTAATGTTTGATTTATCCTTTTTGTCCCTATTTTATTTTGTAAATGACAAAAATTATCCTTAAATATATATGCAATCAATTTTTATTTCTTATATTTTATTCTTTAAATATTATTATATTTTATTTTTAAACTATTTTATGATACCGTTTCATTTAATTTGTTAAAAATAAAAATAAAAATAAATATTAAATAATAAAATATTTGTTTAATGACACAGTTGATAGTAATATTACTTAATTTTAGTTTCATTTTTTGTTTGAAAATTATATATATATATAAAAAAGTGGTTAAGAAATTTAATATTATATATGTTTATATTAATAGTAAAAAATATAATTATTTTTAAACCCAATAAAATTGAGACAAAATTATTTTCAGATCTATGTCTGTTTTTGTCATTTGCTAAAACAACAATGGTTGAATATGATATTTTATCAAACACACTTTGATTGGTTTTGTTAATTATCTTTAACTTTAATTAATATTTTACCAAACGTCTAACTGGTGTTTTCTCACAGCACAGCACAACAACACACAGCAGAAAAGTGCTTTTGCAAAAGCTGCAGCAATACCAAACTAGGCCTAAGTATTTTATGAGATATCGTTGAGGGTGGATTTAGAAAATATTTAATCTTTTTCCATTTCCTTAATCTGCATGAAACATTTTTTCTCCGTAAAACATCTGTATAAGAATACCCCAGTGACCACAACAAAATATTCTTATATGGGGGTTATTCTTATATGGTGGTAGATCATCAAAAGAAAAAATTTCATATGTGTATTTAGGAAAACACATTCATATGCATAGGAAACACAAAAATGTATCTAAGTAAATATAACTACTATTTAAATGGGGATTTTGGTTTACGTGTATGTAATATGAAATTTGTTATAACACAATCCATATAAAACTCAACTTTGATACCAAAAATGGAAAATTGAGATCATATATAAGTGAAAGGTATTAGTATTAAGTTGTGTATACAAAGACAAAGAATTTACTTAGAAGCAAAATGGTCTTGTAAAATGGTCACAAGAATCACTTCATCTTAAATTTTGATATATGACAAGACCTATATTATTTATATTATAATGCCAATTATTCTTATATGGAGGTAGGTTCCTTAAGACGTGACCGGGGAAAAATTATGACTTATTCCAATATGAAGTTTATTCTTAAATATAACTGTCCAAGTCGGGACTAGAATTCTTTATTCTTTATATTGAGTTTATTCCTATATGGAGTATTCTTCCTGACAGGTCTTACTGTACCTGAAGGTTTATGTGTTTTCACGCAGACTACGAAAAAGGAAAGATAATACATAATTCTCAAATTTATCCTCAATAATATTTTTAAAATATTGAATCTCGAAGTTTCTAATTTCCTAAATTCAAGTGTGAATTTGTAGTCTAATGAATCATTTCAAAATATTTGTTGGCGAAGTTGAGCCTATATTATACTTTAAACGGGCTGCGAGTTATAACCACAAAGATGTCACAATTCATCCACAAAAAACCCATGAAAACAAAAGTAACATAAAACCCCCAAAAAATAAAAGTAAAACAAAAACCCCAAATTTTAATATTGGTTTCATCAAATTTTATTTTGGGTTCATCAAATTTTATGATGAAACCAATATTAAAATTTGGAATTTTTGTATCAATTTTTAAAAATTTGTGGTTTTTGTATCAATTTTGTTTACGATGGAGTTTTAATGGATCCCAACATTTGAGTGGGATTTTTGCACCACAAGTTTGGTCACCTTGTGTTTTTATGACTAGTTTTGTACTTGAAATAAAAGTTGTAGAATTTTCATGTTGTTTAAAAAATGGAAAGAGACTAAATTTTTTCTGTCTATATTTATCAAAAAAGTATTCAAGCATTAATTGCTATTATATTATTAAAAAAATAAATTAGTTGGAAGACAAAATTTAAGGGAGTTGTTAGTGATTTTGTGGAAAAAATGAAAACTCTTAATTTTGAACTAGAGAAATCATAAACCCTCAATCTAGAGTGGAACGAAAAGAATATTTGAGTTTATACTGCCTCTACTCCACTTTAGATGAGGGTTTAGGGTTATCTTTTTTTTTGGACATTAAGAATCTAAATGAAACTCCACTATCAGAGTGTGACGCCCCAATAATAGCCTTCTAAGTAAATTTAGGCTAGGAGGCTAGTTGGGCTGGGGTCAACCGCATACCCGTATGTTGTGCGGTCAGCTACTTTTGCGGTCTAAAATCTTTTTCGCATTTTGTAGCTTTAGGGTCCACCGGAAAAGGATACTACTATCACTGCTATTGCTACCTCATCAAAATTACAGACACTGATTGCTACCTCATCAACATTACAAACACTGAAAGAAGATACTCTGACTACTACAACTACCTCATCAACATTACAGACAATGAAAGAAGATACGGTGACTTCTACAGCTGCAGATAATTTAGTTGTAAACACAGAAAGACAATCAAGATTGAATGATATTGAGGAGATTATTCAGGTGTTGCCTATGGACCATAGTGATCGGGCAGAGGAATTTCGTAAGCTGATACATGTGTCCTACTTTACGAATTTCTTTCTTGATAAAGAAAGAAAAATTTGCTAGTATTAGGTTAAGCTTTGATTGTTAAGTTTTTGATATGTGATGTGTTGCTTCTGTAATTTTAAGCTAAAGATGGTGGTCAGCTGATGAGCAAAGATGTTTTGGGTGGATACAAAGAGCTATACAACGCAGCAATAATGGGTGACTGGGAAGTGGCTAGTAAATTTTTGGAGAAGAATCCAGAAGCGATTACAAAAGTGATTGCTATTGATTCACGAACACTGTTGCATGTAGCTGTAATTCAAGGGAATTCGAAGTGCATTAAGGAGATTGTGAACCGCATGCCCCCAGAAATCCTTGAATATAAAACAGGGAATGATGGTTGTACAGCGCTTCATTATGCTGCTATGAATGGACACGCTAAAGCGGCTGAGATCATGGTAAACAAAAACCCGAAATTAACTCAGATAGTGGATAGGGAAAACTGCATACCATTTCATCGTGCTCTAACATCAGTTGTGGCTGGACAAAGAGAGACAGCTACATATCTTTATTCCGTAACTAGACACGAGCATCCAAGTCCATTCTCTGGCGGCCAAGGTGATCGTATTATATTGCATACGATTGATGCTGGTTTCTATGGTATGTGTATAAATCCTTAAATGCTAAAAAAATACAGATGTAATAAGTTGTAGTTGGATCATTACTAATATCTTTAATATTATCGACAAAATTAAACAAGGTATAGCCCTGAAGTAATTACCTTATTTTGGTTTCTAACAAAACTAAATTCGCTACTTGTAGATATTGCATCATCTATTGTCCAGCGATTTCCAGAACTGGTTATTGATCAGGCAAAGAAAGTACAGATAGACCCAATGATTTTCATGGCAAAGAAACCGTTTGCGTTTGCTAGTGGGGCTAAGCTTACATTCTGGAAGCGCTGCATTTACTCATGTTAGTTTACCATCCTAACTTTATTTATTGTGTATACTCCCTGATACGTATGAAGGAAGTTCTATTGACAAGCTTAATAGAGCAATGTGCTTGATATGTTTTGTGGTTCCTGCTTATTGATGAGTCGGGACAGAAATATATCGACTGCGCCCTAATTTTTCCAAAAACCTTTTCCATAACAATTTGCTTATGAATAATTCATCATATGCTCACATAGCTCACATATCTATCTAAAAGTTGGTAATATGATATATACAGTAGTTAAAGTGGACATCAATGCTATATATCAGCTTGACACCAGAACAAAGGAAAGAAAGTCTGGATGTAGCTCAGAAGAAAACCTTCCCCAAAGCACCCAAATAAATGAAATAAAGTCTCCATGCAGCTCAGAAGAAAACCTTCCGCAAAGCGTGGAAGGCACCAATGCAGATGACGAGAATCCTCTTGAAAGAAACGAAGGACCCTACTGCCTACCACCCGAGAATTTAGGAAGGTCAAAATGGGATTACTTTGCAGCAAGTATATTGGACCCTATATTGGAACCTGTATTCATCGTTTGCGACCTAATTTTTCTCATGATCAAATTCATTATTTATCTCTTGATGAAATTTTTCTACTTTATTTTCATTTCTCTCGTGATACTCTTCTTTGTTTTCCCAGAGCGCTTCATCTTGAAACCAGGTATTTGTTCTTTCCTTCAGAGAACAACTCGAGCTTGATTTGTTTCATCGTTGTTTTGTTTTTTCATATATGTTAATTAGGCTGAAGGACAAAGATTAATACTACATTGCAATTTAGTTCTAACTTGGTTGTGGTTGTTTGTCTCAGTAACTGAGCGGTTACACAAACAAATATATAACGACAAAGTGAAGCACAAACAAGCCAAAGTCTTGGTTAAAAGTATATTTACACCACTCAAAGAAAGAATGAACAAGCAAGAAATAACTGATTTTTTTGATGGATCTAATAACGTCATGAAGATGGCTGTAAGGCACGGAAACGTAGAGTTTGTAGAGGTTTGCATGCAACTCTTTCGTACCTACATCAGAACCCAATGGGGGGACAATTTATGATACATATGGCTATTGCTGAACGAAGTGAAACAATTTTGAATCTTATATGTAAGGCAAGTGGAAAATATAAAACTTCTGAAGTTTCCAAATATGATTGCAAGGGTAATACTATCCTGCATTATGCTGCCAAGTTAGCGTCTTCTGCTCAGCTCAATTTGGTCTCTGGTGCGTGTCTTCAGATGCAACGAGAAATGCAGTGGTTCAAGGTAAGGGTGTTATTTCAACTGTTTTACTTTTTGAGCAATAGAAGCAACAGTATTCCATAATTTCAATGATTAACAATGTTTAACCGTTTTATATGAGTTCTATTTCCGTAGAGTATTTCCCAAGTAAAATATTTCTTAATTTCCCAGCTTTCCTAATTATTCTAACCATCTTTAGTGTTTTCTTCGTTTCCTCCAAAATGAAAAACCATACGTAGCTTGTTTGTATATATCAAATCTCATTTACTTATGCATATTCTTTAATGAGCTCCGATGTTATCAAGTGCTTTAACTTCTTTGTAATTTCTTTTCACTTAGGGAGTAGAAAAGATGATTTCGGAGAACAACAGATTTAAGAGAAATGTAGGATCAGAATCTCGCACAGAAGAATATGTTTGCGAAATTATTAACAACACATCGCGAAGACATCGCAGGATGATTTCAGAAACGACATAACAAATGACATCAACTTAAACATGAGAAAAGTGTGATGATCTTGCGAAAATTAGGAATGTTGTGAATGTTACATTTGTAAGCTTGCGAAAATACCGCAAGCCAGATACGAAATTAGGAGAAATGTTAGCTGTACATTAGCTGTCATCCACTATGTAAACACCTATATAAAGAGAAAGGCAAGAGAGAGAAAGGGAAAGATAATCACAAAAAAGAGACACACTTTAGGAGAGGATACATTTTGTAGAGAGAGAAAGTAGAATTGGTTGTATTATTATTATCTCCTTCTTCTTCCTCATTCGAGAACCTAGAGCTCCAAATACTCATTAATGGAGTCTCCATGTAATCAAGATGTAAGTACAAATAATCATAGTAAAACCTAACCCCGTGGATGTAGATCAAATTGATCGAACCACGTAAACCTTGTGTCTCTTTACAATTTTAGCATTCTTATCATCATTTTTATATTTAAATCTACAAATTATTACAAGGGGTGTGTTGTAGGATTTCCTGCAACTACATTTTGGAGTATTCAGAATTTCGCAGGAGTATTCAGAATCTCGCAGGATTGTTCAGAATCTCACAGGAGTATTCAGAATTTCGCAGGAGTATGCAGAATCTCGCAGGATTATTCATAATTTCGCAGAGTGTGTCCGAATTTTGCAGAATGTGATTATTTCGCAGAATGTGATTATTCCGAACGATATGATTATTTCGCTCAATTATTTCGCACAATTATAAGCAACTTGAAGAGATTATACTATCGCATGAGCACAAAACATGAGACAGAGGCAAGATGAGAATGAAGAAACAATTCGCATATTCAACATTTTCTCAAAGATTCTACCCTCATAGATAAAGAACAGAGGCAACTATGGATTACCAAGAAAACATTCTATGTTCTTTATCTCCTCGGAAAGAATCATTTCCAAAGTGGACGTTCACTAATGAACAACTAGAATCCTCACCAAAAATGGAATAATAATTGCGCAAGAATAGAGGCAATACTTATTATTCTCATTCAAAGACATATACTTCTTATATTTCGAGGATTGAGTACTTCTTATACTTCTTCAAGGATACTTCATGCTTCTTATACTTCAAGAGATGATATTTCTTATTTACTTCGCAACGTTCCAGAACTTCACAAAAGAATAGAGGCAAGTACGTACTTTTCAAGTCCGATATTCTTTCGCTCGTTCCTCCAACAACTACTACTACAAAGTGGATTTTTACTTAAAGATCGCTCTTCAAGCAATATTCAAGGAAAAAGAGGCAAGATGTAGGATCATAATCTCGCACAGAAGAATATGTTTGCGAAATTATTAACAACACAGCGCGAAGACATCGCAGGATGATTTCAGAAACGACATAACAAATGACATCAACTTAAACATGAGAAAAGTGTGATGATCTTGCGAAAATTAGAAATGTTGCGAATGTTACATTTGTAAGATTGCGAAAATACCGCAAGCCAGATCCGAAATTAGAGGAAATGTTAGTTGTACATTAGCTGTCATCCACTATGTAAACACCTATATAAGAGAAAGGCAAGAGAGAGAAAGGGGAGAGATAATCAGAAAGAGAGACACACTTTAGGAGAGGATACATTTTGTAGAGAGAGAAAGTAGAATTGGTTGTATTATTATTATCTCCTTCTTCTTCCTCCTTCAAGAACCTAGAGCTCCAAATACTCATTAATGGAGTCTCCATGTAATCAAGATGTAAGTACAAATAATCATAGTAAAACCTAACCCCGTGGATGTAGATCAAATTGATCGAACCACGTAAACCTTGTGTCTCTTTACAATTTTAGTATTCTTATCATCATTTTTATATTTAGATCTACAAATTATTACAAGGGGTGTGTTGTAGGATTTCCTGCAACTACAAAAAAATGCAAATGGGGATTCAGCACATGATATATTTACCAAAGAACACAAAGAGTTAAAGGAAAAAGGAGAGAAGTGGCTCAAGGAAACATCAGGATCGTGCATGGTAGTAGCTGCTCTTATTACTACTGTAGCATTCACTTCCGCTTTTACTGTTCCTGGAGGCTACATTAGTAGTGATAATAATACCAGTAAGAACGGCATCTCAGTATTCTTAGAAGAGAATTCATTTATGGTATTCGCAGTGGCAGATGCCTTGGCTTTATTCTCTTCTATCACATCAGTATTAATGTTCTTGGCCATATAACTTCCCGGTATGCGGAAGCTGATTTTCTCAAGTCCTTGCCAAATAAGTTGATACTAGGACTTGCAACTATGTTCATATCTATGGCCAGCATATTGGTGGCTTTTAGTGCGTCACTATTATTGTGCTTGGGGAGAGATTCACGTGGCTCGCATTCCTATTGTGGTGTTTAGTTGTTTTCCTGTGACCTTATTTGCCTGCTTACAGTTACCATTGTTTTTTGAGATGATTCCTTCCACGTACTGGGGAAGCCTGCTTGGAGAACATACATATATATCCAGCCTACAGCTAACTGCAAATAATAAAGAGGACTGACTAGAAGAATATCGTCATAGCCGGGTTGTTCATGTCACATTGAGTTACAATTCTCTGCTCTACCAAGTTTCACAACCATTATCTTTGAAGTGTTATCCAATTTGTCAGCTGGATGCTAAACCGCTGGGAGGTGCAACAATAGTGTATTCTTTGTCCGTAACCACGTACCTGTTTATGAAATTGTACGATTGAACATAATTTGAAAGCAATTGTTATCACATTATACTCATAGTTATTGTAATTTATTCCGGGTTTGTTTACAGTTTGCTAAATCTCTTTTTAACCAAAATATTACTAATATGAATTTTGAGCACTGATGTTTAGAGCTATCAATGTGTGGACACATTTCCGTTGCTTCGTATTTTGATTCTATTTCTTTGTTGCCAACGCGTCCCATTTAATCCTTCACATTTAATCCTTCACAAATTTGGTTAAAAAGACCAAAATCAACAATTTCTGGGTGAAATGGACAGTTAGATTTTGATACTGTTTAAATGAACAAAAATGTAAAAATAGGCAGGATGTAACCAATTTCATCGTGCCTATTTTCAAATATTTTTTCTTATTTTTAATTTAAACAGGATGTATCCAGTTTCATCCTTGCTATTTTTTAAATTTAAGCTAGGATTACTATTTTTTTTGGCCATTTCACCCAAACTATTTTCTACCCGTTCATTTGAACCGTGATTTAAAAAAATATTTGGACAAATGACCCATTTTCCGTTAATCCTTCACGGAAAGAATAATCCACAATTTCTTCATTTTATGAAGATAATTCTTCGACATTTTTATCCAATCCTTTTTGGTTTTAGATCTCCTTAAAAGATCTCCTTAATGTTCAAAGCTCACTTTGATGATGCTCCAATGCAAATGTAAACATGTCTCAATATAATAGATGGTGTACGATTGAGTGTAAATAGAAAAACATCGTATAGACAGAACTACTTTGCGGGAAGCACAATAACTAATTTTATAAGTCGTTGATCAGTCGGGGAAGGGACTTCATTAGGGTTCTAACTAACCGATCTTATATCGAGCAAATCAAAAATAAAACAGAAAATGGGTCATTTGACCAAATATATTTAAAACATGGTTCAAATGGACGAGTAAAAATTTATATGGGTGAAATGGACACCAAAAAAATAGCAAGGATGAAACTGGATTCATCCTGACTTGAACTTAAAAAATAGTAAGGTTGAAACTGGATGCATCCCGATGTAAATTAAAAATAAGAAAAAGTATTTGAAAATGGGTAGGATGAAACTGTTTACATCCTGATTATTTTTAAATTTTTGTCCATTTAAACGATATCAAAATCTAAATGTCTTTTTCATCCAGGAATTGTTGATTTTGGTCTTTTTAACCAATTTTATGAAAATAAAACTGTCGTTCAAACTGACTGAGGTTGGGCCAAAATAATTCAAAACCATACAATGTGGGATTAATGAGATGCCCTCTCGTGTATAGTCTCGTTGGGTCTAACACAAGGACATGAACATGACATTAAATCGGATGAGTGCAAAAATGGAAAACTTCGACACAAACATTGCGAGGAAAAAGACTTTCTCTCTCCTTCTCTCTATTCTCTCCAAACCCCTCGAACCCTATGTACAAAAATCAGCCGCTTCCACTTTCTTGCTCGGATTTAGTCCATTAAAACTAGATCCGAGCAAGGATCTTATTCAATTTTCCTTCTAGTTTAGCTATTTGCTAGGATTTTTAGATTTTTCTCATTTTTCTTTATTAAATCTTGGTTTTTCAAAAAAACCCTATTGAACTTGATGGAGTAATAATTTCACGGAAGATGAAAACCATGAGTTGCTGGTGGTATTTGTGTTTTTGGGGTTGATGGTATACGGTAGACAAAATCAATATGGTCTTTGTGACGTCAAAATTCTCGCTTTCATAAATCTAAATCAAACTGAACGTGTGCTTAAATATTTAATCTTAGATTTGTTTTGTTTCTGGTGTGCTATTTTGGTGTTCGGTAATGGTGTTTTGGGATTGATAATGGTGTTTTTTAATGGTATTTCGGTTTAATGGTTTAGGATTAGAGATCATCTTGATCTTGGTGACGGTGGTCAAGATATGACTGCTGATGGTTTTTAGTGTTGGTAATGGTTTTGTTTCTGATGCGCCATTTTGGTGTTCAGGGTTGGTAATGGTGTTTTGGGATTGATAATGGTATTTGGGTTTAATGGTTTAAGGTAAAAGATCATTCTGATCTTGGTGACGGTGCTCAAGATATAACTGCCGATAGTTTTTGGTGTTGGTAATAGTGTTTCAGAATCTGTAATGGTGTCGGTAATGGTTTTCGTTTTGGGGGGTTAATGATATATGGTAAAAGATCACTCTGTTCTTGTTGGGAATATATGTTTTAAAAACATTATTGATTTCCAAAAATTAGTATGTAATTTAAATGGTTTAAATGTGATACCTATTCTCTCTCTTAAAGAATAAACATTTTGTGTTAATGTCAGAACCGTTTTTTTGTTGAACGAATTAATGATGTTAATTAACATCTTAATAATGTCTTTCATTTAATCCATATTTATTTTCTTGGCTATTAAAAATAAAAAATCAGAATTTTAGAATTGAGATTTTTTAAAGAGTTGTTGAAACATTTTAGAGAGAGATTTTTTCTTCCATAGCTCTTGCGTTTTCAAAGAAAAATGAATTTTTGTGAGAAAGAAAAACAAGTGTGTGATCATCCTTGGTTTTTCTAAAGAGTTTCTAAGCAAGAATGAAATGTAGAAGTTTCACATCCTCTCACCGTGCAAGAGTGATTGTGTAAGAGATTGGTCTCGGTTGTTTTATCCTGGGGACGCCGCGCCATTGAAGAACTGCTTGCACAACTCTGGGCAGAGCCGCGAAACGTCTTAAAGATAGCGACCTAGTCCGCGACTCAGCCATAACGTTGTTTGTTTCGTGTTTGATTTTATTTGTTGTGCAGGCATAATTCGACAATTGTTCCAACAATTTTAAGACGTTTTTTCTGCAATGGAAATCAAAAGAAAAAAACGATTGCTAAAACGCGATAAGTATCATTTGTTTTGTTTTGTTTTGTTTTATAGAATTATAACCGGTGTAATTTTAATTTAGAGATTGAACATGATGCTTGAGATTTTAGGTAACCCGGTACCTAAAGTTAATTTTATATCTAATTTTGATGGACTAGGATTATATTATGGATGATATTTTTCATCATGAAAACCTAACATAGAAAAATGTTATTGATGATAAACAAATATTTTTAAACATGCTTTTGAATTTTATTTCTATCTCCTACATGAAAATGAATTGGGTCTAGAAATATTGCTAGATATACTAGACATCATGAGGATAATCCACGCCGAAGTTCACAATTTTTGAAGCACTAAAAGTATTTTTAAAGTATTTTAGAATACTAAATAACGTATCTGAAACATTCTGTTGGGCAGAAATTTATTGCTAAATAAATTCGTTTTTGCTAATCTTTGTGTAGATATTTTGAAATAATGTAACATGAAGCTCATAGATCAGGAATTAATCTTCAAAATCCAATTTGAAGTTTTCCATTTGAATTTTTAAATTGAGAGATGTGGTAATTTCAAAATTGTTGTGTATGTATGTCCAAAATAGGAGACATGATACTTGAGATTAAAGATTAGAGATGTAAGAAATTATACTAAAAGTCATGTTTTGATTTTAATACTTCATACTCTTGTTTTGATAATGAAAAAGAAGATTATTGTTAGCAATCAAACTAGTGCACCACATATGTTTGATAAAATGCTTGATAGTGAGTTATAAATATATGATGTTATAACTATAGAACTTTGAATCTTTGTTTGGAATTTAAGAGAAACTTGAAGTACTATATTTTAATTGATTTTTAAGTAATTATGTAAGTGCATACCTTACTTATTTTTGGTTTTGAATGCTCACATGTGAATGATTGTGACAGGTGCATGAGAATTCACCTACTTGAGCAAGTTTTTATTTTCCAATGAAATAAAAATAGCGGGGAGATTAATCGATGTGAGGAGAAATGAGGTTGGTGATTTCTTTGTTGGTGCGCAAAGAATGGAAAATGGTTTATAACCAATTGAGCTTTAAAAGCAATTGAGGTATGTTTAATGAACTATTTGTAGTAATTGTAGTTATCAAATAATGACATTCTAAATTGAATAAATTGTTTGTTCAATCTTAGAATAAATTTTAGAGAAACAAGATATTGAGAATTATTGTGTATGACAATAAACATGTGACTCATATAAGTTTGGAACTTATGAGATGGAATTCTATGCGAACCCAAAACCGAAATATTTTGAAACCTAGTCAAAACCAATGTGAATATCAACTCTCACCAAGAAATGAACATAATATTGATGTCCTCAATGTTTCGTATTGTTAGTACTCGTTTTCGTCCTTATTATGGTGTTTTGTGTGTTTGTAGGTATTTTTTTGGAAATAATAATTGTTGGAAAATTCGGCTCGAAAAGTTGCTCGGGGCACCCCGGAGGACATTTGCTATACGGACCCCCACTTTTGCTATGCGTCACCCATGACTATGTGTAGCCCATTTGTCCACAACACCCATTTGTTATTCGGCACCTAGGATGTTGGATAAGGGCTACCCATCTTCTTCATTTTCAAATATGAATTTTGGCGGGAATTTTAAGTCCATCAATGGCAGAACTAGGGTTGCGACTTTAAGCTTGCTGCAGTGAGACTAAAGGGCTAGAATCAATTGGGTGTGTTACTATGGGCTAGACAGGGATGGTATAGGAGTTATTTTCGATCCACTTTGGCTGTATATTTCGCGAGGAGAAATCAGGACACCGACAAAACATGTTCATGGCAGCGTAATTTAGGATTTGCATTTTGGTCGTGAAACAAGGAGACTCAATGGCTGGGATATTCCGGGATGAATTGGACGTACCAAACAGGACTGGTATGCCAGCCGGATTCGTCTAAATTTGGCTATAATCTCGCGTGGAAGCAAACTGAGTACACGAGTTCTCCACGGGTCTTTGTGTTGATAACATATTCTGTGTGTGTTGGAGTCTGCTGAATCGAGACAGAGGCATTGAAGAGTGAATAAAAGATAGTGTATGAATAACTGACAGCTGCATATGCATGGCGCAGGCAAGAATGGAAACAAAAAGTTCTCCAGAATATTTTCATTGACTGTCGAGTTATGACGAGATTATATGGAGTTATGAGGTCATGTCCTCGGTCGAGTTGGGCATATAAAGGGTCTATGGGAGTCAATAAGGAGGGTCGAGTGATTGGGAGTAAGACAGAGTAAAGAATAGAGTGCAGCCATCGTTGATTCATCAACAGGGAAGAAAGAAGGTTTATAGAATACAGTCATAGACCACAGTTTTTGTCTGTCATCTATTCTTCCCTTCCGTAACAGTATTTTTGTAATAGTCAATACACCCTGTAACAGCTATAAACCGTTGCAAAACTCTATTTTCTTATATAATCATTTTGTAAGCACTTTGTAAGCAAGGAAAAATCATTTTGAGTGTGTTTCCAACATGATGAGAGGCTAATTTATCCCACAACCAAGGCAATGAGGAAACTATTTACGCATGAATAATTGGTAATCATTTATTTCCTCTAATTTATAATTTATAATTCACTCAATCACTGCCTTTGCAGAGTTTTTATTTGTTTGCAAAAAATTTCTTCATTAGTTGTGATTCAATTAGATAGGTTATGCTTTGTTTAGATAATCTATGCTTAGGGATACAATTAATTTTTGATAATTTTACAGATTATTTGTGAATTAAGAAATAAGAGTCTTAAAAGATAATTAGAGTTTTGGGTTGTTTACCATAATTTATTCATGTGTAATAGTGAAATCAGTGTCTTGGTTGTTTTCTAATATCTTGAAGTCAATTTTGTAATAAGTTTTGTTTGTTTTTAAATTTTTATTAAGTATAAAATTCATTGCCTTCACAAGTCTTAAAACAACCCTTTTATCACTATCTACAACAACTTTGAAAACACATCAAATTTTTGGCGCCGCCGACGCGGATTTGTGCTTAGGCAGAATTTTTAGGTTTATTTTTTTTGTTCTTCTTTACGTTCTTTGGGTATTTGTCTTTCCATTACAGGTTTTTGGACTTGGAGTGAAAGAAAAAGAAGTTTCCAAAGTTGTTGGTGATTACTTAAAAAAAAAGTTGGAGTAAAAGGCAAAGCGAAAGGAGCGAAAGAAGAAGAATATTCTATTTTTTTTATAAAGAGAGAAAAAAAAAGAGACATTTTATTTTAATTTTTTTTTAGACTTTTTCTTTTTACATTATAGTTTTGGACTCTGGACTGTTGGACTTTAATTTTTTTTAAACCCTACGGAAGGGTAGTTTTTATATAAATTGTTTGCAGAGAAGGACGGTGATTACGATATCACCTCGGCCCCTCGGGTTCGTACACGACATTGGAGTTGTGGCCCGAGCCGACTTCATCGGTTCATCCCCCGTCTGGAACGGGAGGTAAGTTTGTCGAAACACTCGCAAATCCCCTGTCAGCGAGTTACTGTATTCCTTCGTTTGCATATATGCTGAGGACTTGAAAACGGCTGCTTTAATTTCCTAGTAAAGGGCAAGGACTGACCATACAAGATAAGGGTTCGGATTTCATCACCGTTCTCTTCTTGCCCGCCTTAGGAAAACAAAACCAAACGCGAACCTAAACCTAAAATTTGGAATAGAACGAGACCTATAGGGTAACGAGCTTAATAAGAAAGTCGTTCGAAAAATATTGGTTACTCTTTTGAGCATACTTCGAAGTTCATAATGGTTTCTGTGAGTTGAATGCGTGACTGCGCCGCCTTGGAATGCGGTGAGGCCTTGGGTATCAAATCTCTACGCAACTTCCCTCGCCTCTATTCAACTTACTTTGACTCGGATTGTTTCCAGAGGGGTTTGCTCAAATTGTAACGAATTCACATTCGAAGGATTAGAAGCTGGTCTAGAAACAATCTAAGTGGAGCCATCATGCTTTTTGTTTGCTAGAAATCAGTAGGTTTGCTGTGGTGGAGTCAGCCTTGTTTGTGTTTGCATAGAAATTCCCTTCCTTTTAGGATTTTTTCTTTTTCTTTTGTTTTTCTAGTGTATGCCCGAGGTTATCAGAGAGCGGGCTTGGAAAAGAAACACTCTAGGTCGTTTGATTAGTGATAAACCTAGTAGTTTTTCTTGTGAAGGCGGGGAGCTCGAAGACTCTTATTTTGAGAGCCCCGTTTTTGGAAACTTCAGTTTTGAAAATCTGTCTCTTCGTGAGGAAGGTACCCCTAGTACTTCAGCTGTGACAGCGATGGAAACTTTGAAAGATTACATGTTCCCAACTAGGACCAACCGAGCTTCGTGCATTAAATTGCCATCCACTACGGCTAATTTCGAGATAAAACCTAGTATTCTTAAGATGATCCCTATATTCTTAGGAAAGGATGATGAGAACCCTTATTTTCATATTAGGGACTTTGAGGAAATTTGTGGGACAATTAGAATAAAAGACCTTACTGATGAAGTTTTGAAACTTAAGATGTTTCCCTTTTCCTTTAGAGATAAAGCCAAGACCTGGCTGAACAACCTTCCATCTGAATCCATTGAAACATGGCAATAACTTATTGCTGCTTTCTATATGAAGTTCTACCCTAAGCATAAAACTGCAGCTGCTAGGCAGAAAATTAGTTCCAGTACGCAACAAGAGGGAGAATCTCTTTATAGGTTTTTAGAGAGATTCAATGATCTCCTATCCCAGTGTCCTCACCATGGATTTGATAAGATGAAACTCGTAGAATTATTTATGATGGTTTAGACTATTCGACCAAAGCCATGGTCGAGTCTATGTGTGCTGGTGAGTTCACTAGTAAAAGTGCTGATGATGCCTTTACCTTCTTAGGAACTATCGCTGAAAAATCCCAACAGTGGGAGTCTTGTGTTGAACCTCCTAAAAGACTCTTGGTCAATAGAAGTAGCACCAATATGGTAGATACAAGCTTTGGGTCAGATGCTAAGTTTGTTGCTTTGTCTAGAAGGTTAGAAGCTTTGGAATTGAATCAGTATAAACATAGGTCTCTTGTTGAACCTGATGAGAGGATTAGAGCCTCTCAAGTCTCTAGTTGTGGAGTAGAACCCAATAACTCGTTTTGGGAAGGTCAGGTTAGTGAAGAACAAGCCCATGCTGTCTATAACAACGCTAGGTTTGAAAACCGTCAGAAGATTGACCCATACTCAGAGACCTACAACCCTGGTTGGAGAAACCATCCTAATTTCTGTTGGTCTAAGGGCCAGAATCAAGGTCAGTCTAGTAATGCTCAGGCTCCCCCAGGTTTTGGCTACACTAAGAATCCTTCAGCTCCGGCACAGTTTCAGAACCCTTCAGATAAAAAGATTATGAGTTTAGAAGAGTCTCTTGCTTTGTTAACTCGTAACACTGTGCAGTTTCAGCAACTGTTGCTCAAGGTTTAGAAGAAATAAAGAATAGGTTGGCTAACTCTCAGGCTATTTCGAGTTGAAAACCAGGTTAGTCAGATAAATGAGTCTTTAAGAGAAAAGGTAAGTTTCCTAGTCAACTCAACCCAACCCTAGAGGAATTAATGAATAGGTGAAAGACCATCATCATGTGAATGCTATTAAAACCCTTAGGAGTGGTAGAGTGATAGACAACAAGGTTGCCATGCCTGATAGTAAACATACTGCAGTTCACCCTTCTGAACCAGAAACTGAGGAGACTGATAGAGTCTCTAAAGAGACCAATGAGGGTCATATTGAGCCCGGCTTTGCTCCTAGAGCCCCATTCCCACAACTACTAGTTCCAACTAAGAGGGAGTCCACTTTAATGATATATTGGAGGTTTTTAAGCAGGTAACCATCAACCTTCCATTGTTGGATGCGATTAAGCAGATTCCCGCTTATGCTAAGTTTCTTAAGGACTTGTGTACACGAAAGCGTAAGCTTAGTGTCCAAAAGAAAGCCTTCCTAGCTAGTCACGTGAGTTCCATTATTCAGAATACCACTACTCCTAAGTATAAAGACCCAGGGTCCCCTACCATTTCTTGCACAATAGGTAAATACCGTGTTGAGAAAGCTTTGCTTGACTTAGGAGCCAGTGTGAATTTACTTCCATACCATGTGTACCTCAAGCTAGGACTTGGTGATATGAAACCTACCCAGATGACACTTCAGTTAGCTGATAGGTCCGTTAAAATTCCTCGTGGTGTGATCGAGGATGTTCTTATTGAGGTCGACAAGTTTATTTATCCAGTGGATTTTGTTATCCTAGATACCCAACCTGTCCCTGACCCAGAGAACCAGATACCAGTGATTTTAGGTCGCCCATTTTTAGCAACATCCAATGCGATCATTAATTGTCGAACTGGTATTATGAACTTGTCTTTTGGTAATATGACTATTGAGCTGAACGTCTTTCATATTAGTAAGCTACCCTCTGAACTAGATGACTCGAGCATAGAAGAGGTAAACATGATAGGAACATTAGTCGAGGAGTCATTACCAAACACTTTGTTAGAAGATCCGTTAGAGAAATGCCTAGCTCACTTTGGGATTGATTTCGATGATGATAATGTGATTAATGAGGTGAATGCTTTGTTAGATTCAACCCCTTTGTTAGACACTAGTAACGGATGGAAACCTAAGTTCGAACCACTACCAGTTTCTAAGTCTACCCTAGTTCCTTCGTTAGAAGAGCCTCCTAAGTTGGACCTAAAACCATTGCCAGATACCCTGAAGTATGTGTTTTTAGGCCCGTCTGAAACTTTACCTGTGATTGTTGCTTCCGACTTGGATAGTGATCAGGAAAGTAGGCTAGTGACCGTCCTTCAAAAAACAAGGAAGCTTTAGGGTGGACCATAGCAGACATTAAGGGTATAAGTCCTACTGTTTGTATGCATCAGATCTATTTAGAGGAAGATACCAAACCTTCTAGGGAGATGCAACGAAGACTAAACCCTAATATGAAAGAAGTAGTTCGAACCGAGGTTCTTAAGCTGTTAGATGCAGGCATTATCTACCCCATTTCAGACAGTAAGTGGGTCAGCCCCGTTCAGGTTGTTCCCAAGAAATCCGGTATTACTGTAGTCCAGAATGATAACAATGAGTTAATCCCGACCCGAGTGACCACGGGTTGGCGTGTTTGTATTGACTATAGGAAATTGAACAAGGTCACTAGGAAGGACCACTTTCCCCTTCCCTTTATCGACCAAATGCTAGAGAGATTAGCTGGACATAGTCATTACTGTTTTCTAGATGGCTACTCAGGCTACAATCAGATCGTTATTGCCCCAGAAGACCAAGAAAAAACTACTTTTACTGTCCCTTTGGTACCTTTGCGTATAGACGCATGCCTTTCGGGCTATGTAACGCCCCTGCGACTTTTCAGCGTTGCATGATGAGCATATTTTCCGATATGGTAGAAAAGTTTTTAGAGGTCTTTATGGATGATTTTTCAGTGTTTGGTTCGTCTTTCGATGAGTGCTTGCATCATTTGTCATTAGTGTTGACTAGGTGTAAGGAAAAGAATCTAGTGCTTAATTGGGAGAAATGTCATTTCATGGTTCGATCAGGAATTGTCTTAGGGCATATCGTATCTTCTAAGGGTATAGAGGTAGATAAAGCCAAAGTTGACCTTATCAAGACTTTACAGGTCCCAAAAACCGTAAGAGATATTAGGTCATTCTTAGGGCATGCAGGTTTTTATCGTCGATTCATTAAGGATTTTAGCTTGATTTCTAGACCTCTTTGCAACTTGCTTGCAAAAGATGTTAAGTTTGTCTTTGATGATGCTTGTTTAGAGGCTTTTGAGAAGCTTAAGACTTTACTCACTAGCCCCCATAGTCCAGGCACCCAACTGGAACTTACCCTTTGAGATCATGTGTGATGCTTCAGATTATGCTATTGGTGTTGTGCTAGGTCAGCGAGAAAACAAATTACTTCATGTGATTTACTATGCTAGCAAAACTCTGAATGATGCCCAGTTGAACTATACCACTACCGAGAAGGAACTGTTAGCCATTGTGTTTGCCTTAGACAAGTTTAGACCCTATCTCTTAGGTTCTAAGATCGTCATATATACTGATCATGCTGCTTTGAAATATCTTTTGTCTAAGAAGGATACGAAACCTAGATTGATTAGGTGGATACTTTTGTTGCAAGAGTTTTCTCCAGACATTAGAGACAAAAAGGGTGCCGAAAATGTAGTAGCAGACCACTTGTCTAGGCTAGTTGTTGATTCCCCTGATGATTCCCTTCCTATAAGGGATAGTTTTCCTGATGAACAACTTTTCTTTGTTACCCAAGCACCTTGGTATGCGAATATAGTGAATTATCTTGTTACTGGTCGAATGCCCCAACATTGGGGTAAACAAGATCGTTCTAGTGTTTTTCCGAGGTTAAGCACTTCTTTTGGGATGATCCTTATTTGTTTAAGTATTGTCCAGACCAGATTATTAGGAGATGTATACCTGAGAGTGACCAGTCCAGTATTATTTCCTTTTGTCATGATCATGCTTGTGGAGGTCACTTTAGTGCTAAGAAGACTGCTGCTAAGATATTGCAGTGTGGATTCTATTGGCCTTCGTTGTTTAAAGACTCCCATAGTTACTGTGTTACTTGTGAGCGTTGCCAGAAATTAGGAACCATTTCCCGTAGGAACATGATGCCCTTGAACCCTATTTTAGTTGTTGAGGTCTTTGATGTGTGGGGTATTGACTTTATGGGTCCGTTTCCTAATTCTTTTGGTAACCTATACATCCTTGTCGCCGTAGACTATGTCTCTAAGTGGATTGAGGCGGTTGCGTGTAAAACCAATGACCATAGGGTTGTGATTGAGTTCTTGAAAAATAATATACTTACACGTTTTGGTACACCGCGAGCTATAATTAGTGATGGAGGGTCGCACTTTTGTAATGGACCTTTTAGGCTTCTGATGAAGAAATATGGTATTACACATAAGGTAGCTACCCCGTATCATCCGCAGACTAGTGGTCAGGTAGAGGTTTCCAATAGGGAGATAAAACGTATATTAGAGAAAACAGTTAATCCTAATCGGAAAGACTGGTCGTCTAGGCTTACTGATGCCTTATGGGCTTACCGTACTGCGTTTAAGACCCCCATTGGAATGTCGCCTTATCGGCTTGTGTATGGCAAGGCATGTCATTTACCTGTTGAGTTAGAACATAGAGCTTATTGGGGTTAAGCAACTAAATTTTTCACTTGACAAGGCAGGAGCCCATAGGAAACTCCAGCTCAATGAGTTGGACGAGATTCGTATAGATGCTTACGATAGTGCGAAGGAGTATAAGAACAAAATGAAACTTGTGCATGATAGAAATATTTTACGGAAGTCATTTTCTCCAGGTCAAAAAGTTCTTCTGTATGATACCCGTTTACATCTTTTCCCTGGGAAGTTACGTTCTCGGTGGACGGGTCCTTTTATTGTTCGCACTGTCTTTCCTCATGGAGCTGTTGAAATTGAGACACCGGATGGTAGTAGTTCTTCGAAGGTTAACGGTCAGAGATTGAAACCCTTTTTAGAGCCCTTTCCTACAGGTGATGTTGAGGAGGTCCCTCTGGAGGACCCTGTTTACCCTTGATTGACCATCGAGGAAGTTGTATGTTGTATATTAGTTTTTGATTTTCTTCACCCAGGTACTATCTTTCCACTTAACTTCTCCTCGTGTTATTTTACTTTTGGTATTGCTCTTTCATTAGAAACATTGAGGACAATGTTAGATTTAAGTTTGGGGGTGGGGAAGAACTTTTTAGTTGCACTTTTGAAACTTCTAGCGTCACATGGTATCCGGTTATCTAAGTTTACATATTGTTTCTCAACGAAAAGATAGAAATTGGAATGCTAGGGATAACAACCTTTTGAGACATTAGAGAAAAAGACATTGAGATCCTTGAAATTCTGGAGAGAACTTGTTCCTTTTAGAGGGTAACCGTGATGGACCTAACCATACATGATGGAAAGGCAAGTAGGTCAGGAAATGCCAGAAAGACAAAGCAACCTCATAATGTAGTCTTAGTTACTGGATTGCGACTCTCTCTCAGTAGAAACTTATCATCATCAGCAAGCGGAGCGACATCAAAATCTATGAAGAAAGTTGAAGATGTTTTAGGTGTAGAAGCAACAATAGAAAAAAATAATTCAAAAATCAAATTTGAAGTTATAAGAGCAAATGATATAAGTTGTTAGAATTCATGATACCAAGACATCACAAGTTGCGAAGATCCAAGTTTTGAAAGTCCTTCTCTCATGGCCATGTAAATTGTTGTCTTGTAATTTTTGTTTCCAATAAAAAAAAATGAAATGAAAATGAAAATGAAAAAAAATGAAAAAAATGAAAAATGAAAAAAAATCATCGTTACGTTTTTTTCAATAAGGCCAAAGGGAAGTAGAAATTTATAAGTCAAGCAAGAAATCGAAGAGAAGAGTTAATTGTCAAGGTTCTATGAGGTTCGGTAGTTTTTCATTAACAGTTGAAGACCGAAGAAGACGTTGTTTCTACCGAGCACTATGAGAGAGTCGAACAAAGATACATTTGGTTGCTTTGTTAGTCCGCTTTCAATCTGGCACAAGATCTTTCTAGCACTGATTTAACTCATCACACGTAATTAGTCCAGCTGTATAGCAGATGTCTCTCTCATCTTTATCTCTCTCCTAATCTTATCCAGCTGTAAAGCAGCGGACGCGTCTTACAATGTTTATCTAGCTGTGTAGCGGATATCTCTTTATCTAGCAGTGTTGCGGATGTGTCTCCCCTTTTCTTCAGTCATCTTTAGAGCTGACACCTTTAATTTCTCTGACATTCTAGTTACTTGGATATAGGTTGAGAATATGTATGTCCTCATAGCTCTTTGGATACTTGTGACTAATTAGAAGTAATGGTTTTGTGGGTACACCTCTAGTAAACCCTCCCGAGATTAACTCGGTTTTTTTTTTTTTAGTTTTGCTCGAGGACTAGCAAATAATAAGTTTGGGGGTATTTGATAGACGCATTTATGTGTCTATTTTGTCCTCAATATTTCGTATTGTTAGTACTTGTTTTCGTCCTTATTATGGTGTTTTGTGTGTTTGTAGGTATTTTTTTGGAAATAATTATTGTTGGAAAATTCGGTTCGAAAAGTTGCTCGGAGCACCCCCATAGGACATTTGCTTTACGGACCCCCACTTTTGCTATGCGTCACCCACGACTATGTGTATCCCATTTGTCCACAACACCCATTTTTGTCCACAACACCCATTTGTTATTCGGCACCCAGGATGTTGGATAAGGGCTACCCATCTTCTTCATTTTCAAATATGAATTTTGGCGGGAATTTTAAGTCCATCAATGGCAGAACTAGGGTTGCGACTTTAGCTTGCTGCAGTGAGACTAAAGGGCTAGAATCAATTGGGTGTGTTACTATGGGCTAGACAGGGATGGTATAGGAGTTATTTTCGATCCACTTTGGCTGGATATTCCGCGAGGAGAAATCATGACACCGACAAAACATGTTCATGGCAGCGTAATTTAGGGTTTGCATTTTGGTCGTGAAACAAGGAGACTCAATGGCTGGGATATTCCGGGATGAATTGGATGTACCAAACAGGACTGGTATGCCAGCCGGATTTGTCTAAATTTGGATACAATCTCGCGTGGAAGCAAACTGAGTACACGAGTTCTCCATGGGTATGTGTGTCGATAACATATTTTGTGTGTGTTGGAGTGTGCGGAATCGAGACAGAGGCAATGAAGAGTGAAGAAAAGATAGTGTACGAATAATTGACAGCTGCATATGCATGGCGCAGGCAAGAATGGAAACAAAAAGTTCTCCAGAATATTTTCATTGACTGTCGAGTTATGGCGAGATTATATGGAGTTATGAGGTCATATTCTCGGTCGAGTTGGGTATATAAAGGGTCTACGGGAGTCAGTAAGGAGGGTCGAGTGATTGGGAGTAAGACAGAGCAAAGAATAGAGTGCAGCCATCGTTGATTCATCAACGGGGAAGAAAGAAGGTTTATAGAATACAGTCATAGACCACAGTTTTTGTCTGTCATCTATTCTTCCCTTCCGTAACAGTATTTTTGTAATAGTCAATACACCCTGTAACATCTATAAACCGTTGCAAAACTCTATTTTCTTATATAATCATTTTGTAAGCACTTTGTAAGCAATGAAAAATCATTTTGAGTGTGTTTCCAACATGATGAGAGGCTAATTTCTCCCACAACCAAGACAATGAGGAAGCTATTTACGCATGAATAATTGGTAATCATTTATTTCCTCTAATTTATAATTTATAATTCACTCAATCACTGCCTTTGCAGAGTTTTTAATTATTTGCAAAAAATTTCTTCATTAGTTGTGATTCAATTAGATAGGTTATGCTTTGTTTAGGTAATCTATGCTTAGGGATACAATTAATTTTTGAGAATTTTCCAGATTATTTGTGAATTAAGAAATAAGAGTCTTAAAAGATAATTAGAGATTTGGATTGTTTACCATAATTTATTCATGTGTAATAGTGAAATCAGTGTCTTGGTTGTTTTCTAATATCTTGAAGTCAATTTTGTAATAAGTTTTGTTTGTTTTTAAATTTTTATTAAGTCTAAAATTCATTGCCTTCACAAGGCTTAAACACAACCCTTTTAACACTATCTACAACAACTTTGAAAACACATCAATTGATTATGAATTTATTTGTTATTGTTTCACGGTATTGCAAGTATATCAAATGTTATTAACAATGCTTTTCAAGCTAAGTTAATGTGAATTGTGGATACGGTGAGAGGTTGGTATATATCGGTGTTTTACACCATGTTTGCTTTGATAGGTTATGGTTCAAAATTTGAACCAAATTGTTTGAAAGAAAGTGGTGTTGAGATATACTCACATCACTAGGATTTTCGGTATTAGTATGGTTCAAAGTTTACTTCGGGTAGAACAATTTTATTAAAATGTTCATACTTCCGAAATGAGAAACAATCTTGTTTCCTCCTAGATTGAGATTATAAATTTGTTGAATTTGATCATTGCAATACTACAAATAATATGTTGTAGATAAAATGTTTGAGCATAATAGTGCAATTTTATCATAACATAAATTGAATTTTCAATATTTGAAATATGAGATTTTGTCATGCTTTTTAAGAAATCAATGAGTTAGTGATGAAAATGAGCATGTTATATTTTATTATAAACTTGGTGAATTTTTGAGTAACATGTATGTAATCTTACCTAACTCATAAAAGCATGAACACTTTCAAATCTTACGCAACTTGCAATGATACTGGATGAAATTAAATATTTGAGAATTTTATAAATATGCTTCGAATATCTAGTCTTGATATCAAATATGATTTTTGAGTAGTGAATTAGGAAATGTTGCTTTCAAGAAAATTGTTTGAATTTTTTCTCTATATTGTGCAAAACGTTTTGGGTTTTGATCATTGGTTTATTAGTTTTTCACAATTTATTGGGATCTTTGGATATTGTTTTGAAATTCTTGTTTGATTGAAAAAAATATTGGGGGTTCCATACCCTATGTTTCACCAACTTTGATTTAAATTAGAGGAACTAGAAAAATGAAAGTGACGAGTAATTCACTAAGAATGAACTTAGAAAAGCATATATAGTGAGACTAAATTTTAGTCACGAATATTTTGTTAATGGAAAATAACTTCTTATAGAGAGTAATTTTGTTCTTCAAACTATTAAATCTTTGGGAAAAAGTTTTTATGAGCCTATTGTTTTTAGACAAGCAAACAGAAAATTGTTGACTCTTGCATTCATGTCGCTAATTAACTTACATGCTTGTTTTGTTGATGTTGTTTCTACGATATATGATTTGTTATATTCATAAGTAGAAATATATACTTTTGTGAAAGTCAAAGATGAGAATATATGTAAACCAAGCATGGAAAACTATGTAGCTTCTACCATAAAAGAAAGCATATAAGCTATAGAATTTAACATTTATATTCTGAAAACAACTTTAAAACAATTTAAAAGAAATATATTGTTTACTTGATTCATTTGGATGATTTCAGAATTGATGAAAGTGAAATGCACAATACTCTTTGTTTTGTATGCAGATATGATTTGTTGAATTTTTATTCTAACTTATAGGATGAAAATGAAATTAAGAACATGCTTAGTTTACTATTTGGCATGAAAGACTTGAATGAAAATGGTGTATGTTGTTAAATTTTTTTTCTTCTTTGGATCTATTTCATTTCAATGAAAATAGAATTTTAAAAGAGATAGAAATATATATAGTCTGACTGTAAATTAGTTTTCACTCATTTGGTTCAGTGCTAATGCTTTTGAGATTGTATGTGATTGCACTAGACATGAGTATGATAGGTCAGTATGCTTCTTTGCTACGTGATTGACTATATATATATATAAGTATTTTTTGTAGTGGGGGTTTATTATATTACCTCTGTAGTGGGGGTTTTATATTCAGATTTACCAATCCTAGTATGGAGAATTGGTAAAATTTTGAGAAGGTTATGAGGTGTTTCAAACACACCTTACACCTAGAAATACACTATCTAAATGGTTACCGCAATTCTTTAAGGATATTGCGAAGCTGATTGGACATCCTTTCAGTTGAATCCTTTAAGGGATGGAGTGATTCGATCCTCTATAGTGGATAGAGGAACAGACATATAAATCCAATGTGATAGTACCGCGGCTATTGCAAGAATTGAGAAGGTAAAGACAACTACAAGAGTTGATGCTATGAGAATGGATTATATAGTGTCTGGAAAGAGTTTTCATTAATCCTTTGACGAAAGGATTGATAAGAAGGTGTGAATACATCTTATGGGATAAGGTTGATGCCCATTGAGATTGAGTTATCTATGATGGATACCCAACCTAGAAATAAGTTCAAAGGGACTAGACGAAGTCATGGATGATATGCAGATACGAGAATCATGCTTTTGAAGAATTCATTCCATGACATGACATCCTGAAGTGATTAAAGGTTGAGTTTAATTTTATATTTTAAAATTACATTTTAAATTTTTAAACTCTTAATGATGTTTATATCTCTATTTAGAGTGGGGTATTTTCAGGAGTACTCTTGATAAACTCACCTATGTGAATGTGAAAGTGCGACCGCTTTCTATGAGAATAAGGGAAGTTCTCTAGATCATTCATTAAACTGGGATACAAGCGCAGGGCCGTAATGCGTTGGCTTTAGACTTTACACTAGTGTAGTCGTGTGTGTTAAGAAATATTTTTATCTCCTAGAGGTCAAGACTTATGTTCACTCTAGGGTCAGATTTTAAGAGGGCATATTAACACTACGTAAAGGTTCAAGTCGCGAGACACCTTTGCTTATGCACAACTCTATACGTTCTTGCTCAATGTTTTGAAAAATATAAGTGGGGGATTGTTGGGAATATATGTTTTAAAAACATTATTGATTTCCAAAAATTAGTATGTCATTTAAATGGTTTAAATGTGATAATTATTCTCTCTCTTAAGAATAAACATTTTGTGTTAATGTCAAAATCGTTTTTTTGTTGAACGAATTAATGATGCTAATTAACATCTTAATAATGTCTTTCATTTAATCCATATTTATTTTCTTGGCTATTGATTAAATATTTTCTGTGGGGTTGTAGTAATAGTGGTTATAAAATAGGGTTCTTTTCAGACTTGTGAAAGCAGAATTTTTTAGATTTAATAAAAATTATATACACAAAAATATTAACAATGGTGCAAGAGGTACTGGGGTTTAGGATTCCACCGAATTCATTTCTTAAGGTTCAAATAATGATTCTTTTAACAATTATAGCTCAGTAAATATATAAAATATATTGACTCTTATTTTTGCCAACATAAATTCTCCAAATATTAGATGTAAATGTTAAGCATGAGGCATCAAATCATCTAAGCTAAGCATGCCGCATCAAATCAAATGACAACTAATTTTTTCAAATCATAATTTCAATTAAAATTAGTGCAAAAGTCATGAGAAGAATTAAATATAATTACCCAAGTGTGAAATAAGGCTTTCTCCATCACCCCAGTGTTGGGGTTTAGCTCCTCATATTAATCATAATCTCAAAATACACGTATTAAGCTCAAAAAGTTGATTAAAGGGAGTAAAACAAGTGAACAGAAAAATTGCAACAGAAATAACTGTTGCAAAGGCGCTGTTCACCGTTACAAAAGGAAGAACGATAAAAAGATAAACTGTTGTTGTAGCGTTTTAAGACCCACACTACGACCCACGAGCCGCTGTCGCTGTCACTGTTTAAGAACGACTGCTCTGGCAGGTCCGTTCTTCGTGTTCTTCAGGCGTGTTAATGGCAGCAGCAGCAGCAGGTAACTTCTCTGCAACTCCTCCTGCGCCTCTCTGCTCGCCTCCAAACCTCCCCAAAACTCTCGACCCCCATTTTAGTAGACCCAAAGATCATATTTATACTCAAAGACACGCTGAAATCCCTCGCCATAACTCCAAATAATTCGTCTTTACTCGGCAGTGAATAACATTATTTTTGAATATTTTCTTACCAGATTTAGAATTTCACACGTAAACTTCGATCCTGCACGCTCTAGTAAGCCTTATACATGCCTCATAAGTCATCCAACTCCTCCAAAACACTTCCATGCACAACCAAAACACACAAAACACCGTGTACAGGTCGTGTTCACTCCGTGTAGCTCTGTTTTGAGCTCGAGAATCAAATCGATATTTCCAGCCAATTCCGATCAAATTCGACACCCAAAATATCTTCCTTAGGCTAAATCACATCTTTCTGCCAAAATTCAGCCATTGAATCGACCTACAACTACTTCATTTCTTCGATCGAAAATTCTCCTGAACTGTGAACATTTTCCCGCCAATTTTCAGTTTTCAAATTGTTGAAGAAGGTGCCCCTTATCCTGGACTGGGGTGCGAATAGCAGATGCCTTGGGGGTGACCTGGGGGTGCCCCTTAGTAATTAGGTTACCCCTTATCCAAAAGCGAGAGTCCGAATAACACGTGTCCTCCGGGTGCCAAAATCAACTTTTCGAGCCGAATTTTCTTAAAATATTTATTTCCAAAAAAATAACTACAAATAATAAAATAACAAAATTAGTACAAAATCGAGTGCCAACAATATATAGTATTGAGAACAAAATAGACACATAAATGTGTCTATCAAATACCCCCAAACTTATTATTTGCTAGTCCTCGAGCAAATTTTATTCTTGAAAAGTGACCGAGTTAATCTCGGGGGTTTATCAGAGGTGTACCCACAAAAACCAATACTCCAGACCCTAGCTATCTACGAAAAATCTTGGAAAGCACTAAAGAACCTCCTTGGTTGGCATACTTATTAATTACAGGAGGAAGTACCCTGACGCGAAGTTCCAATTGCTGTATACGAGTTTGCACTCAAGCATACTAAAATTCATAAGTGACAGAGCTCTACTAAGATAGTTTCACGATGGAATCACACTCGGCGAGACTAATCACATGAAAAGATTAAGAAGATGGAAAAGAAAAATGTAGAGGTTGGAAAGCGAACGGTGTTTCCCATATCTGTCTGAAGGCCTCTGCCAAGATGAACCTAAACCTAAATGACTGAGATACCGGTCTGACTAATATTAACACACTGGCATATACAAGGGACCCAGTGGTCAATAACTTAAATAGATCAACAAACTGGCAATACAAGGAAACAGCAGTTGACTACACAAACAATATCATTTTTTTTTAACTTAACGGCATGCATGATAGATCTTTTGGATCCAAGCGCATGCTTCTTGTCAGCAGATTACACGATAGTTCCCACGGGTCCTGCATTCCACGCTTGCTTAGCGACGGAAACAGGGAGAGAACACACGCATATGCTATCCAAGTGTTAATACTTATTCGATTGGTCTAACTGGTCCGGTCTTTTTTTTTTTTTTTGAAAAAGGTAACTCAGTCACTCTATTTCACCTAGCAAAGGTAACAACTTGAATCGTGTGCCCCACCAAATCACTTGAAAAAAGAAAACTAAAAATAGAAAATGAAAGGAAACGGACTCGACAAGATATGGCGAAACTATCATGTTATTCTAACACTGAGCTCTGTGCTTTTTATGAATAGACTCTATAGATGTTTCCATCTAGTCAGATTGGTTCCTCAACTCCTAAAACAAAAATGTTTCCATCCACTTAGATTGGTTAGTGCTTCCTAAATACGCATAAATTTCTAGGCCTCTGGAGTTTATTTATTGCAACTAAAAAGTTTCTCCCATACCCCCAAACTTAAATCTAACATTGTCCTCAATGTTCTAAAGAAAATAAAAAAAATGAACAAGGAGAAACGGTTACTATTTGAAGTAAAGAGTTAAGGAAGGATATTACCGTGTTGCGTGAGATTGGGTTACCTCCCAAGAAGTGCTAAGTTTAAAGTCTTCAGCCAGACTAAGAAAGGTTTAATCTCCTCGAATCATATAGTAATAGCCGAAATAATTGTGGGTTATCGAAAAAAGAGCTATCACAAGTAAAAGGAATCTGCAACAAGCTAAGAAAATGAACATGTACTGCATACCCTTATCTAGTTTCCTGATTAAGATACCTATGTCCCATTGTGGTTCAGGTTCAGGTTCTATGAAAGGATCTTGATAGAAAATTTTCATTGGATGCACTTCCTCATAGCTAAGATCCAACAGTTCAGGTTTAAAAGTATGGAAAAACTCAATTAAAAATAATAACAACCTGAATAAACGGGGATCCTTAAAGTCAATCAGATTTGACTTACACAGCTGACCACAAAGAGAGTGGTGGTCTTCCTTAAACAGATGTGTCGACCCTAATCTCCTAAAGTAATTAGGTTTAGTCTCAAAACTTAATAATTGACACATCTGAAATTTATATGTTCCCACAATTGGTAGAAAAGTTTTTGGTGGGAAAACAAAGTCAATCTTGGTATTATTGCCTGGGCTAACCTCATCAACCAGAGGATGGGTTTCTAACAACTGAGCTTCTTTCTGGACATCATTAGGTTCGGGAAAACGTGTATGAAGATAATCTTGTAAGATGGTTGAGGCACAAATGTCAAGTCCTACAAGAGGGTACTTTCTAAGAGTTAAAGCACACGGAGAATGATAATCACCCCCAAACTTAGAGTTTTCTGTGTCTCTAGAAAGACTAGTCACAACTTCCCTAATTTCTAGGTCATCAGATTCCTGGAAATGGTCAATAGATTCTTCTAAGTTGGGTTCATCCTCACTCATTTCTACGAGTTTATCATCTTCTAAGACTAGTGTTTCTAAATCGCTAGATTCTAAAACAGTATTCTCAGGGTAAACTCTTTCCTCTAAACCATCATCACAATCATATAAAGGATTATCAGAAAGGCTCATAAACTAAGGTTTTAATCATAGTTACCTCCTCCGATTCACTGATAGGCACATCAAATAATGGATTATCCAACATACTGCAGGGTAAAGGATCATGAACTACATCGTCTAAAACGGTGGTATCTCTAGTCAAATCCACATCCTTTTGAATAGGTGAATAATTATTAAAATTATTTGGATTTGTATTAGAAACAACACTATCATTATAAAGCTCAATCGGAGTAACAAATTCCTGATCACTATGCCTACATATTTCATGTTCTTCATCAATACTATCCTCATCATAATCATCACTATAATAACATGAAAAAGATTGAACCTTATCAAAACAAGTAGTGTTACCAATTCTAACCTCTCCTCTAAATTAGGCAAATATTCACTATTGATATCAAGGGTAGAATTAGAAACCCTATTTTGGAAATTTAGATTATTTCGAGCAGCATTAGCTAACTGTTCATTTTCTGCCTCTAAACGTGCTTTAATTTCACTGAGCGTAACACTTATATGTTCACAAGTCTCATTGAATATCTTACACCGTTGTGTACTCTCTTCTCTTGAACTATCTGCACGTTCATACTCCCTTCGAATTTGTTGGTAGGTTTCTTCTAGAGATTGAACAGGTTTATAAATGTCATAATCAGGACTAGTTTTTAAGTAATTTTCCAAAAACGCATGACTAGTACTATAATATTCCTGATTTTCTTGCTCGTAAGACCAATTCGTGTGTGGATAGTAATTGGGCTCACTATGGTATGAACCATAACCTTGAAAAGGTTGGCGTTCCCAACTACTATTCCCACCATGGTCATAA
The DNA here is from genome assembly GCF_003573695.1 of Papaver somniferum. NCBI lineage: Eukaryota > Viridiplantae > Streptophyta > Magnoliopsida > Ranunculales > Papaveraceae > Papaver > Papaver somniferum. The sequence continues at coordinate 175,386,100 of NC_039362.1, read as the reverse complement.
AACTGATGATGTCCATATTCAAATTCAGGTCGATACTCATTGTATTGGCTTCTATCATACCAGTTCGACATTCTTAATTGCAAGGGAATTCTACACAACCACAAACAAGGCCGACTCGACTCCACCAAAACAAACCTAAAGATTTCTAGCAAACAAAAAGCATGATGGCTCCACTTAGATTGTTTCTAGACCAGCTTCTATCTTTCGAAAGAGAATTCGTTGCAGTTTGAGCAAACCCCTCTGGAATCAATCCGAGTCAAAGTAAGTTGAATTGAGGCGAGGGAAGCTCAGTGGAGCTTTGATACCCAAGGCCTCACCGCTATCACAAGGCGGCGCAGTCACGCATTCAACTCACAGAAACCATCATGAACTTTGGAGTGTGCTTAAAGAGCAACCAATATTTTTCGAACGAGTTTCCTATTAAGCTCGTTACCCTATCAGTCTCGTTCTATTCCAAATTTTAAAGCTTAGGTTCGCGTTCGGTTTCGTTTTCCTAAGGCGGGCAAGAAGGAACGGTGATGAAATCCGAACCCTTATCTTGTTTAGGCCAGGCCTTGCCCTTTACTAGGAAAATAAAGACAGTCCGGTTCGTCCTCAAACAATTATCACCTTAAGGCAGACAGTAACCGCTTGCAGGAGATTCGCGGGTGTTTCGATTGGACTTACCTCCCGTACCAGACGGGCGATGAACCGTTGTCGTCGACTCGGGCCACGACTCCTATGCCGTGTACGAACCCGAGGGGCCGAGACGATATAGTAATCGTCGTCCTTCCCTGCACATAGTTTATTTAATTTTTTTTTTTTAATAATACCCTTCCGTAGGGTTAAAAAAATAAAGTCCAATTCCAAAGTAAAAAATAAAAAAAAAATTACAGTTTTCCTCACACACTCTAAAAAAAAAATTAAAAATTAAATCCTATGGTTGTCCTTTTTTCTTCTCTTTTCGCTTTTCGCTTTAAGCTTTTTCCTCTCCAAGTCCTTAGTGCTCCACTTCGAACCTGTAAATCAAAGACAAAAAGACAAAATAAAAAGGAACAAATAATAAAAAAAAAAAAACCTAAAAAACTTACCTAAGCACAAATCCGCGTCGGCGGCGCCATTTTGATTAATATTTTCTGTGGGGTTGTAGTAATAGTGGTTATAAAATAGGGTTCTTTTCAGACTTGTGAAAGCAGATTTTTTTAGATTTAATAAAATTATATACACAAAAATATTAACAATGGTGCAAGAGGTACTGGGGTTTAGGATTCCACCGAATTCATTTCTTAAGGTTCAAATAATGATTCTTTTAACAATTATAGCTCAGTAAATATATAAAATATATTGACTCTTATTTTTGCCAAAATTCTCCAAATATTAGATGTAAATGTTAAGCATGAGGCATCAAATCATCTAAGCTAAGCATGCCGCATCAAATCAAATGACAACTAATTTTTTCAAATCATAATTTCAATTAAAATTAGTGCAAAAGTCATGAGAAGAATTAAATATAATTACCCAAGTGTGAAATAAGGCTTTCTCCATCACCCCAGTGTTGGGGTTTAGCTCCTCATATTAATCATACATGTATTAAGCTCAAAAAGTTGATTAAAGGGAGTAAAACAAGTGAACAGAAAAATTGCAACAGAAATAACTGTTGCAAAGGCACTGTTCACCGTTACAAAAGGAAGAACGATAAAAAGATAAACTGTCGTTGTAGCGTTTTAAGACCCACACTACGACCCACGAGCCGCTGTCTGTCACTGTTGAAGAACGACTGCTCTGGCTGGTCCGTTCTTCGTGTTCTTCAGGCGTGTTAATGGCAGCAGCAGGTAACTTCTCTGCAACTCCTCCTGCGCCTCTCTGCTCGCCTCCAAACCTCCCCAAACTCTCGACAACCATTCTAGTAGACCCAAATATCATATTTATACTCAAAGACACTCTGAAATCCCTCGCCATAACTCCAAATAATTCGTCTTTACTCGGCAGTGAATAACATTATTTTTGAATATTTTCTTACCAGATTTAGAATTTCACACGTAAACTTCGATCCTGCACGCTCTAGTAAGCCTTATACATGCCTCATAAGTCATCCAACTCCTCCAAAACACTTCCATGCACAACCAAAACACACAAAACACCGTGTACATGTCGTGTTCACTCCGTGTAGCTCTGTTTTGAGCTCGAGAATCAAATCGATATTTCCAGCCAATTCCGATCAAATTCGACACCCAAAATATCTTCCTTAGGCTAAATCACATCTTTCTGCCAAAATTCAGCCATTGAATCGACCTACAACTACTTCATTTCTTCGATCGAAAATTCTCCTGAACTGTGAACATTTTCCCGCCAATTTTCAGTTTTCAAATTGTTGAAGAAGGTGCCCCTTATCCTGGACTGGGGTGCGAATAGCAGATGCCTTGGGGGTGACCTGGGGGTGCCCCTTAGTAATTAGGTTACCCCTTATCCAAACTTGGGAGTCCGAATAACACGTGTCCTCCGGGTGCCAAAATCAACTTTTCGAGCCGAATTTTCTTAAAATATTTATTTCCAAAAAAATACCTACAAATACATAAAATAACAAAATTAGTACAAAATCGAGTGCCAACAATATATAGTATTGAGAACAAAATAGACACATAAATGTGTCTATCAGCTATTAAAAATAAAAAATCAGAATTTTAGAATTGAGATTTTTTGAAGAGTTGTTGAAACATTTTAGAGAGAGAGTTTTTCTTCCATAGATCTTGGGTTTTCAAAGAAAAATGAATTTTTGTGAGAAAGAAAAACAAGTGTGTGATCATCCTTGGTTTTTCTAAATAGTTTCTAAGCAAGAATGACGTGTAGAAGTTTCACATCCTTTCACCGTGCAAGAGTGATTGTGTAAGAGATTGATCTCGGCTGTTTTATCCTGGGGACGACGCGCCATTGAAGAAATGCTTGCACAACTCTGGGCAGAGCCGCGAAACGTCTTAAAGATAGCGACCTAGTTCGCGACTCATCCATAACATTGTTTGTTTCGTGTTTGATTTTATTTGTTGTGCAGGCATAATTCGACAATTGTTCCAACAGTTCTTGTTGATGATCTTAGGTTTTGGGTATTGCTAGTGGTATTTTGGAATCTGTAGTATGCTATTAGTAATGGAATTTTGGGGGTTAATGGTATATCCTAAAGGATCCTTCTGATCTTGGTGACGGTGGTCACGAAATGGTTGTCGAAGAAGATGAATTTTCTTCAAGCCTTTCAAGGTATATTATGCTTGCTTCTCAGTTTGTCAATGATAGTAATGGTTTCTCAAGAGCTTAACAACGATGGATTCGCAGCGTTACTTTCTACAGTCCAATCTTAATGAAGCGAAATTGAATCAGAGCAACTTATGAGTTTTTTCTTCTATTAGATTTTGGGTTTTTTGTTTTTCTATTTTAGTTAGTATCATTTTTGTTTTAATTTTCTCATTTCTTTTTATTTTTGTTTGTGTACTTTTTATTTACTACATGTAAATTCTTTGTGCATGAATAAAATCTTCTATTCCAATCAAAAAAATAAATAATTTAAATCAGATGATGCATAGTAAATACGTGCGGCGAAACGACTCGTCACGAGTTGCTTGTTAGGGTTGCTCAAGGATTATAAATCGAAGGATCTTAGACAACTGATGCAATATGAGACTAACCTCAACACCAACAACTACTAAACTAAAATCGGTAGTTCGCTAATCTATCTCCACCTAATTCACTTCTCGAAATTTTTTATAATGTCATTTCCTCTTGGTTCGTTCATTAGAATATTTCTGGAATGTTTACATAAATCAAAGCTACAAAACTCAACATATTGTTAACAGCAAGATGCTAGTTCCTTCGAAATAATTCTTGAAGACACTAGTTCTTTGGATCAATGTAGCACTAAAGAAAAACAGAAACAAGATGCACATTAAAACAAGAGAGAGAGATAAAAGGTCTAACATGGTTCGACAATGTGTCTGCGTCCACAAACGTATACGACCAACTCTTAGTATTGAAATTCTTACAGATAAGTATATACCTAAATGATTGAGGAGTCGATCAACAAATTTTGACCAGCAAAACGCTAATCACAAACACTAAAATAAACCTCTTCGTAAACTCTCCCTGGGAGAATGATGGTAAAAATTCTACCAATATATACATATATATATATCTTATGACTTCTACACTTATTTGTATTGGTCACAAACTTAGCCCCCTAAGTGAATTTCACCTCAAAATAAACTTAACATCGAAGTGTATGAATTATACAAGGAAAAACTAAACTCAATTACATATCCCTAGTCGAGAATCTTCTTGAACTTTCCATAGCCCGTAAGAAATGAACCTAGCCATGCATTTGAAACGCCGACAATACTAATAATTCTATTCCTTATCGATGTTCCCACAAACCTAGTAATCGTAGCCTCAAATGCCCCTACGACCACAACAACGAGAATTTTTGATCAAGCAAAGACATCTCTCAAACTTGACCCTCGGAACGAACTTTGTCAACATTGTTGCTGGATCATCTTCAATATCAAACTTTGTTAAAAGAACTACTCTGTTATCAACCACTTCTTGACATTTATGATAACGAACATCAATTTTTTTGGCGTGTGCATGGAAAACTTGGTTATTCGCTAGATGAATGGCGCTTTGACTATCAGAGTTCACAATGGCATTTATTTGAACAATCCCAAAATCTCTAACTAAAGTACGAAGCGACAATGCATTTGTAACAACCTATTAGAGCACTGCTCGGTTGAACCCGCCAAGAGTTGGTATATCAAGGTTAATTGTCATATTTTAGTATCATCTCATAAGTCCCTTGATTAAATATTAAAGTCAACTTTGTTAGGTTAGACTAGGAAGTCTAGAAATGTTGAGTATCATCTCATGCCTTAACGGCACGCGTTGTAACATTTATATTCTATCATGACGAACCTTGAACCTAACTAAATTAACTAGAATATGGTGTTATTGTTCGATAAAAAGATTAAAAAAAGGTTTATCCAATTTAATTATTGCTTCTAATGACAATATAATTGGCCTCTAATATATCCTCAAAATATGGTTAGGTTGAATCTCACACATTTCATATTAGTATTTTATGATTTTTTTAGGATAAATTAGGATGGTCTGTATATGTATATACAATTACCTATCCTCCGCTTTCCCTATCATTCCAAAAAAAAATGTGAAAAATTAGAGAGAAAAAAAGGTCTGCACAACGTATTAACATAAACGCGATATTTCAGCCCAAAATATATGCGAGTATATATTTTCTGTCTCCTAAAAATACTGACTTTCTCAAAACTAATAACTTCCCTCAAATATTCATCGATATCCGCTACGTCTTTGGTTTTCACTTCAGATAAGTTAGTGAAACCCTTCAAATTCTCAGCTGATTTCATATTCTTTGATTTTCCATCTAATATCTACTATTTATATTTTTGGAAAGGGCGATTTAGTGATTTGATATATCATATTTGTGGTGTGTACGTGGTCGAGGAGAAAACTTGTAAAACTCGTTATGTAACTATGATTCTTTGTACATGTTTATTAATTGAAGGGTTTGATTCATAGGAATGTAAATGTTGGTTGTGATTCTTTGCACCAAACGTCTTCATATCACCAAGATCATTTACAAAAAAAATTTGTGCTTTGATTTGTTTCTTTGTTTCTAGGTATGTTATATAGGATTTTTTTTCTATAAATGATTTTTAAATTAATTTTCTTTCTGATGCATGATTTAACAAAAAAAAAGAACTCGTTATCGTGGATTTTTTCTATAATTGGTATTTTATGCACAATCCTTCAGTGGCCTTAGTTTTCGTTGAATCTTATGGATTTAATTGAAATTTTCTTTGAGAAATTATTTGGTTATTTATTTACTTATAGATGGGGAATACGATGAAAAATAGAATAATGACATAATTAAAGCCAAAAGTCTTAATCATTTTTTAATTGAATTTAATTTTTGTTTATGATCCTAATTATGACAGAACCCAATTAATGTATATTCATAATGATTATAGGTTACAACTCTTGCATCCGTCAGATGTCTTTCGCGAAAATGAGACTATGATGGTCGGATGCAACGTTTGTCTCTCAAAATGTTATCGGGCTGTCCAAGGCTCAAAACCCCTTCTGTTTTGCATTATAGATATAAGTATTACTCTGAAGACCTGAATAATCCGAAGACGTATCGACATCGACGAAGACATCACCTTCCACATGAAGTTAATAATACATGACTTGAATTGTTTCCTTTCTATATCGTAAGCTTTCAAGTTGTTTCTGATTGAAAATATAACATCTAGAGTACAAAACAACATAGGTTTTTGAGCACTGACGTCTCGATAACATTTTCAGAGATAAACAGATGATCCAACCGTCCCAGTCTCATCTTAACAATAGACATCCGACGATCGTAGTATTTGTAACCGCTTTCATTATGAACCCTAATTTATTGACCATTAATTAATGGATCACATAACTCTAGATATTATAATGGATAACATAACTCAAGATATTAATTGAAATATTGAATGTTGAAACAAACAAAAAATGTATATGACATATATATTACGGTTACAAACACGATAATAATAAGATAATTTTGGATCGGATCAAACATAAACTGACGATTAGGATATCTAATCGTACATTTACTCATTATGTGTAAGATATCTATAGAGAAAACATGTAAACATCAACTAGATTTAGTGATTCAGAAGAAAAAAAAAACTCACTAGATTTAGTGGTTACAAGGTGAATTTGATGGAAAGTGATATACATATGTAGACTATATATTACTTAAATAATTTGGTTGTTATATTTTGATGATATATATGGCTAAATAATTTTGTTACGTATGTATGAACACTATTTTAGATAAAAGGAAAATACATTTCTCTCGCAATTAACCATTAAAACGCTGGGAAAGAATACATCAGTCAGATTAAGGTAGTGCCGTTACGACACGGGTTATCTCTAGTGTGATTATATAAATGCAACTCTAGTATAAGAGGCTTGATTATATTACTATGATCATAATGTCAAGGAAGAATATATAAATAGTTGTGAATGCTTTATATTAGTATATTATATTAAGAAGTATAATGCTTATCTTATGAACTTCGTAATTGTGACATCAACATAATCTTTGTAATTTTTTTTCTAGATTGTGTATTGAACATGGGTTTGATTTCATGCCTAGAAAACTATGTTTAATTACATGAGTTTAAGGAAGTAAACTTACGAACTTGTTTCGTAGTTGAAAGAAACCAATAAAAGGTTCGGTTTTGATTGGATATCTAAGGTTGGACCGATCCTAATCTATATTGGGGATCAAGGTAAAACCGATATACTAACTTATGTCGGAAGTAAGGATAGAACCGATCCGTACCTAAATAGGGAGTCAAGGTAGAACCGATCCTAACCTATGTTGAGAGTCAAGGTAAAACTGGTACCAATAGGAAAAACTGATTTCCTTAAGTCACCTACACTTTAGGGTTTGCGTGATTTGGAAATTCGGTTTGCAAATTAGGAAAGTTCAAGATGCCGGCATAATGGGTAATTTGAACATGTGTTAGAATCTTATATATTATTATTCAAAGATATTCCTTGATATTCGAGGTGAGATCCCAAAACCAATCTTTTGAGATTTTTGAATGTATATCTTTTTGATTTACCAGCAAGCAAAACATATCTCTGGAAAGATATCTTAGTTAATTTCTATGGAGTTGGACATAACCGAACATAAGTACTTTATTGCATATCTTGAAGATATTTTCGGTTATAGAAGTTCCTTGGTGTCCAAACCACCTTGGTCTATAAATAGTGAAGTTCGTTTTTCTTACAAACTTATCCTGAGGCAGACACTTCGTTTCTTAGTCACAACTGTAGCCGAATAATAATATTATTTTTAATACTATTTTGGAGAGAGGAGTAACCTAATTAGGAAAAATATCTTATGTACGCTAGTTTAACTTACTTAGAATCAAGAAGCGTCTATAGTTAGTTGGCAACCAATAGTACTTCAAGATGAAAACGTCCAATTGAACTTTTTGAAAGCAAGTTTCTCATCTTATTCATTGTTGTTGTAATTTTATTCAAAATGCATGATAGATGTCCATAAAAGATCTTATAGTGGGTGTTCAACCAAATTTCCTTTTTGTTCTTTTGCACATACACTGTTAATATGTCTCGGTGTAACAGATGGATATACTAGATTACTGCTGCAGCAGTGAAGGCCGACGATGAAAGGGAACTGCTTTTTAATAAAATGATACTGAAATTGATCGATTTGAATCGATCTGATGGCTAATTTAAAGAAATTTGAACTGTGAATTTGTTTGTTTAATGGTGTTTGACTGAAATCTGTAATCAATTTGATTGATGATCCTAAATTTGAGCTTAATTTCATGAAATTGTGATTTCCAAAAAGCCAATTTCAGTTTCTCTGCACAAATATTGTGACGGACAAACTCACCATTTTTTCATCACTAAGGGACTCCTCCCTTTGGTCGTCGTCCAATGAATACATAAGGTTCATTCGTATCTTGTGCAGGCCCCATTTCTTCCAAGTCTCTCTATCCTCACCACTAATTCAGTGGCAAAATTTGCATTGCAGCACTATGCTTTAGTTCCATAGAGGACGTTGAGGAATACAAAAGAGATCAATACAATTTTGTAAGCTAATGAAGCTGTTGTCTGCCCATATTCTCTTCAAATCAGTTGTGACAAGGAATGACCACAATTGGCGGTCATCCTCCCAACCGTTGGAGTTAAATTTGGTTAGCAACTATATCTCTAATTAAAGAACGATTTTTTGGGGACCATGGTTTTTTTGGGGGGACCATGGTTTTATTTTGGGTAAAGGTATTAGAAGTAATTCTAGGTCACCCCATATCTAGTTATTTATTTAATACCTAATTTACTCTCTTAATTAATTTTAGGTTATGATTAGTGAATGATTAGTTAAAAACAATTAGTGAGATTAAATTAAAAGATGGGTTTATTATTAGTTGAGTAGAATTATTGAGAGAGTAGAGTTAGAGAAGATGAAGGAGAAAAACATGGAAAATAATTTTTTTTTCCAATTCACTAAGTTTGATTATTCAAATGATGAAAACTCATCTGATTCTTCATCTCCATCCTCTCCTAGAATATTTGTTAATCTTCAAAATGATCCGGATTTGAACTGGATTTTGAACAGTTCGGTTACTTTATATGAAGAACAAGTAACCGAACTCATCTGAAGCTGTAGTTCGGTTGCCCCGTGAGATGAACAGGTAACCGAACTCATCTGAAAGTGTAGTTCGGTTACTTGTTCTTCATATAAAGTAACCGAACTCTCTAATAATTTCTAGGAGTTACAGCGTTATGTTCGGTTGGTTCTCAATTAACCGAACTTTGGTGTACAAAGTTCGGTTGGTTCACATGCATGCACTTTTGATCTAATCGAACTTTACGCAATATAAGAGTATATAAGTTTACAAAGTTCGGTTCTTTCGCAAACTTGAATCTAACAGCTAACCAACCGAACTCTGAGTTCGGTTTCTGCGATAAAATTGTGAAGTTACCGAACTTAACAAGCAAAAAAAATGTGAAGTTCCAGCGTCTATTGGCTAAGTTCGGTTACTTTGTAGTTTTAAATTTTTTTGCGAACAAACCGAACTCTATTGGCTAAGTTCGGTTATTTTGGAACTCAACATAGTGGCCACAACAACACAGTTCGGTTAGACTGGATTTGTTTTTTTTCTCGGTTCTAAGGGTGGAGTTCGGTTACTTTATAATTTTAAATTTTTTTGCGAAACAACCGAACATAGAGTTCGATGACTTATTTTTAAATCCAATAGAACCGAACTGTTCTTCGTGTTCTTCATTTTCAAGAAGTTCGGTTAGTAAACTAGGGTTTCTTGGAAAATCGACCTAACCGAACATGGCTCTGTAACTCCTATTAAAACCCTATTTTAATAATTTCTATTCGATTGAAGCAATCAAAATCAAATTAAAGCGAAGGGTTTGTTGGAAAATACCTCCGGAGTGGTCCTAGGGCAGAATCAGGTTGCGGCTGGCGTCTTTTATACTCGATCAAATTATTATGTAACCAAACTTAATTGTGATTGCATTGATGTTGTTACATTTCTTAAATAGGCGGTGGTGGTGGTAATCGATGGTTGGTGGTGGTGATAATCAGAGGTGGTGGTGGTGGTAATCGGCGGTGGTGGTAATCGGTGGTTGGTGGTGGTGATAATCGGAGGTGGTGGTGATGGTAATCGGCGGTGGTGGGTGGTGGTGGTGGGAGGAGGTGGTGGTTATATATGTAGGTGTTATTAGGTTGGTTTTAAATTAAATTAGGTTAAGGGTAGGTTAGTCATTTCAACGTTTTAGGACACCCCTTATCAGTATAGGGAAGGTGGCCTAATAAAATCATGGTCCCCTCAAAAAAACCATGGTCCCTAAAAAATCATTCTAATTAAATCTACGTTGAGTGACTAGGAATTTGCGCTTAACGAGCCGAAGTAGGCCTTATGTGTCGAACTGTTGGGTTACTTGAGAAAAAATTGACCGGGCTTAGGCCCAGAGAAGATAACAACAAGCCTGCTGAGGTGTATTGTTTTTTATCCCCAGAAATATCTCCAATCGGATTTCATTTCACTCTTTAGAATTTTCCTCTCAGGCGTTTGAAAAACCCATGGAATCCTGCAAAATCATCTCGACATCTCCAATTCCGAAGCTCCGACTCCCGGAATTCCCAACTACAAATAAACCCAAATCACTGGTTCGTTATCCACTTTCCGGATTTTTTTTTGTTACAAACCTACAATTTCTTCTTCTTCAGTTCCTCTGATTGAAATTTCTCTGATTTTTTCTTTACAGAAATTACACCGGCAAAATTACAACATACGACGTCATCGGATCATCACCAGAGCTTCTTCTTCTTCTGGGTCTGATGAGAATGGATTTTCACCTTCACCCAGTAGGGTTTTCAGAGAAGAAGAGGTAAAATTTTGATTTTATTTTTTTGTTCAATTTGAAACCCTAAATTGTTACATTGAGAAAAACGGTTTTTGGAATGTTGAGTGAACCTTTTATTTGATGGAATAACAGGCTATTGGGGCTGAATATGGAGAAGGGTTTGAAACATTTAGACCAGATGGTCCATTGAAAATTGACGTGGTAATTATAATTTGGTTTTTACTTTAATTTTACAGTCTTAATTGTACCATAGTTGCTAGAATTTGATGAGGTGAATTTTTTTATTTTTGTTGAAGGATTTTTTGAATGATAGAATGCAAGAAGGGTTCTTGCAAAGAATTCGGTATGCTATGAAGCCTGATGAAGCTTTTGGACTTATATTTTCGTGGGATAATGTGGTGGTAAGTCATTCCATTACGATTTTGTGCAATAGAGTCCGAGCTTTAGTTGTTCTGTACATGTTTCGTTACCTAAAGATAGAGTGCTATCTCATACAACGTCGTGTGATCTTCAGGCAGACACAAGAACGTTGAAATTAAATGCCTGGGAACAACTTGCCTCTGAAGAGGGTATGTTCTCTTTTTAATCATAATTTACCTTAAAATGGAGAGCAATTATTAATGGGTTGCTATTTTTGCTGTTTTCATTAGCTGTTTAGTTTCTGGCTATTTTGTAATCCTTCATGGTTGATAATTTTGCCAATGACAAAATCTGTTAGTGTTTATTTTTGTTAAGCTCTTTTCACTTCTTTATTTCATTCCCAGTTGTTAGTTTTCTTGAATTGATTGAGTTCCTGGAGTTGTGAACTTTTGATGTTGAGTGCTCATTCCACATAAGCGGTTAGTTGTATAATATGGGTACAACCATACAAGTATGTGTGCTGCACAGTAACCGCAAACTCAAATTGATAGTGATGCATCCATGTGGGGATTTAGACTGCTTGAGAACAAGATTGTTGAGCAATGTAGATTTAATGTAAATCATGCTCTGAGTAGGCCTCCCAGAGAACTGGTGGATGAGTGACTCTGCACAATTAAAACATATGATTGTTCAGTTTTATGGCAAGTTTGGAGACAGCAGTAGCCACTGCTGTCACAAGTGCCGCTGTTGATTTGTCAATATGACAAGTTTTTTTAGAAAGCTTCGCTCTTGTTAAGTAGGTGAATTCTAATATACTTGGAATGTTAACCAGGTAAAAACATCCCTGGTGGTGGCACTGTTGAAAAATCCTTGCTTTACGCAAGTGCTGATCATGTTCTGCGTAAGGTTAGTTGTTGTTCCTCTTCGGGGTTCTCTTGAATGACCATTCTTTTCATACCGCTGTTCCGGTTCTTTTGATTTCTGTGAGGCCATACGTAAAATTGCTTTTCAATTTCTGGGATTCGAGTACTAACTTTCTTATGCACAAATTGTTAAGGTGTTGTCCTGGGAGAACGAAGACAATGAAGTGGAAAGATTAAAATCCAGGCTATCGGAGCTGTATTTCGAGAATCTTCTCAAAGTTAGATCTCCGAATAAAATCCAGGCTATCCACTCTTTCAGTTATTTGTGTGGGGTATACTGTCTCACCCATTGTGCTCCTTTCCGATAAAGCAGTTTATTGATTCTTATCTTTCATTCAGCTCAAAGCACCTATTGAAGGAGTGAAAGAGTGGTTGGATGCTGTCTCTACAGCTCGCGTCCCATGTGCCATTGTATCGTGTCTTGATCGGAGGACCCTAGTTGAGGCTTTGAAGTGTCTAGGACTCACCAAATATTTCCAGGTGGGATATATCTCCTATTCATTTCATTTTCGCGTTGTTACAGTGATGTCATTCATTTTTCATGTGTTATTTGAACACCTCCAACAGCGTATCCGTAGTTATAGGGCATATCGAGCTTAAAACCTCTATTTAGTGAACCTAGCAATCTTAATGAATGATCTCATACTGCAATTGCGTAGCATTCGGATCTTTAAATTGATTTAGATTTCCCTACCTTCTGTGAATCTCTAACAGAGATCTTCGGTTTAGACATTGAATTTCGGGTCTTCACCCTGTGTGTTCATGTTGGTTATTTGACTGAATCTAAGTATATAACTGGACTGATTTTGAGGTGCAAAAAGTGGGAAGCGCATAGTCTCTTCTCACTTGTTCTATTTCTTCCTTGTTGCAACTCGTCTTCCAATTACAAGTAAGTAGTTTAAGGATATAATCTGGACAACCCAAGTTTTGCACCTATAAAATCAGGCACAATCTATCTCTTGTCTTGGCTGCATCCAAGTAACCAACAGTGAGTTCACCATCCACCTGGGTGTTTGGGTGAATTGGTCCAAGGTGTGAATCCTTGCTTGAATTATTTAACATGTATAAAAAAGAGACAAATTGACCTTACTGGCCTTTTCTTATGAGGTGTAGGCAATTGTGACAGAAGAGGATGGAATGGATTCAGTGGCTCATAGATTCCTCTCTGCAGCAGTCAAGGTATGGTTTTATCTCCTGACATTTGATTTCTATTTCAAGATTGTTGGTTAGTCATTTCCCTGACGGTTTAAGGTTAGCTAATTGCTAGCTTGTTGTAAGCTGTTAACTATATAGTAAATATAAGTAGATTATATCAGAACACCCTTGGTGGATAGTTCATGACAGAATTAGTCTGTTCTACACGATGCTATCAGCATCTCGTTTACAGTGTTGGTCAAACAGAATATGTAATCCCATTTATATGCACCTCAACAGTTAGACCGCAAACCATCCAAATGTGTGGTATTCGAGGATGACCCAAGAGGGATAGTTGCTGCACATAACTGTACAATGATGGCTGTGGCCTTAATTGGCGTTCACCCTGCGTAAGTATCTTTTTTCTGCTTCGAATACCTATAAAGTATAACTGTTTTACTGAAACAAAATAATTGGATAATAATCAGAATTTCAAACATATGCAACAATGCAGGTATGAATTAGTTCAAGCTGATCTAGCAGTTGGTAGCTTCAATGAGCTTTCGGTGATTAACCTCCGTCGATTATTTGCTCATAAAGGTTCCACATTTATGGAATTACAAAAACAAGGAACGGAGAAGACTCCTACTAAGAGGAAGCTCACAATAGATACAATCTTCTAATTCAGTTTTTCTTCTTCTTACTTGACCCCGATTTGTATAGTTTTAGTTCAGTGGTCTTCTTCTTCTTGTATCTATGTTCAACCTTGTGTTACACTTGCAACATGATTTATACTACAATATTACAGCCTGATTGGTCAATTTGAGTCAACGTTGACCCAGTTATCTCTTTGAAAAGGGAATCAATTCAAACCAACCATTTAAAACCCTAGCTTAATTGGGGCCATCCGAATTAATTGGGGGTCATGCATTAGAGGACAAAAAAGGTCACCAGAACCTAATTTGGGTCACCCCTTATAAAAATATTTTTTAAATGGCTAAAATGTCCCTAAATGATTAGTGTTAAAATTTAATTAATTAGTGATAATTTTACTTAATTAGAGTTTATTTTTTTTTCAGATTTTTTGTCTGCAATTTTTAGTCTAACTTTTTTTTTTGCCCAGATGGTATGAAAAATGGTCAAGGTATTAAAAATTTTCATTGGCGACCCTCAACAGTCGTTAATGTTTAGACTGTTTAAGTGACGACTCTAAACTGTCGAAGATTCATTAATGGCGGAAATGTACGACAGTTCTGGGTCGTCATAAAAATGATCAATTCTCTGACGACCCTTTGGAAGGGTCGTTACTGTTTTAGTTACGCACTTGACGACTTAAATAGTCGTTAATGTTTTAGAAATGTCGTTATAGACTGTCGCTAATCTCTAAAAAGAGTCGTTAGTGTATGACAGTTTAGAGTCGTTATTGTTTTGATCATGATGTATATGGCGACCCTAAACTGTCGTTAATGTCGGTAAAGGGTCGTTAATTGAAAAAAAATATTAATCAAGGGTAAAATAATATATTCATATTGCGATATTTACACCCCTGAAAATTTTGGGGGAAACAAAATTCGATGACCCCCGATTAGAAGTTATTGCCCCCGATTAAGCTAACTTAAAAACCTATCAGTGTGTATCAGCAACAACGGCAGCACATTTTTCTCTGTCAGCATTGTAGCAGGCAAAAATAATGTATCAGCCGTTGGATTAAATAATAGGTGGTCATTTTACAACACTAACAAAAATGGGCAGGTTCTGTGAAGCTTATATAGAGAGCTCTTGTTAGTTTTTTCTTTTCTTTATATCTTCAAACCCTCAACCCCATAGAGCTGCCGCAGCAGCAATAACAACAGATCTGTTCCATCTCCAAAATGTTGATAGAAACAAAGCCGCCATGGATGAACGATTTCTCGTGGCATCAACAGAAACAACAACTTATTATTGTCATAATGACTTGTCCTCTCAATTTGTGCATATGCGTGTCATGTCAGCTCAGAGTTCTTATTCTTTCTTAATAGCCTTATGTTTGTTTCAAGCAATTCTCCTGGAGCCTGAACTGCACAGAAAAGAATAAAGAGTGTATTCTGTTCAATTTCTTCATGCACTGTAAATAATAAAAGGGTGGTTTGAAGAATTTTGTTTAACAAATCTAGAATATGTGGTTTTTTATGTTATGAGATAATCTAGATCTTGATCAACTAGTTTGTATCTGGGATTCATATATTTTGTTTGTTTTAGAAGATTGAGTCTGCAGTTGGAAACAATATTATGAGCATGATCTATCAAAGAAATTGTTGAAGTGTCAAATCTAATATTAAAAGAATGCTATTCTCTTGATCTTGCTACTTTATTAAACAATCCTGTGAAAGGGACGGGTGGTTCCATTGGGGTGCCGGCAAATTTAATAAGACAAAAATGATCATTAGGTGGTAATTCAAGTGACCTTTATAAAAAAAATATGGAAATGACCAATTAACCCTTATTATTAATAATCGAGATTAGTGATGATAATCAAGGTTAGTGTTGATAATCAAGATTAGTGTTGCTAATTAATTTTTACTTATAATAACTCTAAAATCAGATTTGTAGAGTTATAAAAAAAAAGTTTAGAGGAGAAGAAAAAGAAAACTTATGTGATATTTGTGAAACCCTAGATTTTGATTCACTCAACCAAAATGAGTGATTCCAGTGGCAAATTTGAGATGAGTGAATCTCTATACGATAAAGAAAACAAATACTACATACCTCTTGATGGAGATCCTGATATGGAGTATTTGTTAGATGGTAGAGATGTTTTAACCCATAGTGAAGGTCAATCTCAACCAATCGAAGAAATTACCCAACAAAGTGAAGAACCCAGCACTGAAAATCACCAGGTATACTTCTAAACTAGTTTCCAATAGCTTTTTGTTGCTTAAAATTCTCTAAAGAACGTAAAAAAAAATCAAATTTTTAAAGAATTCAGAAGAACTTACGGTTGGTAATTAGCTAGTCACCAACCATAACTGTATGTTACGTTTCGTAAAGTATCCAATACCAACCGTAATTGGTTCAATTTGGGGAAAAACCCAATCGCATTACCAGTTACGGTTGGTAGAAAATTTTCGAGAAGAACCGTAAGTCAAGTACGGTTGGATATGTCCTTCAGTGGTTACCAACACTACAACAAAACATGGTTTTTATAATAGAAAATAACGTCACAAATATTAGATATTGCATCGGAAATATAGTTTTCTGACGTTTTTTGTTCGTCGGTCAATGCGTTATAGAAATAGGTGTTGCAAATACTCTTTCTAACGCTAAAACCGTCACAAATAATTTATGTGCCACGTAAGCTAACTTTTTCATTTTATTAATAAATCATTTATTTATTTTGAGAATATTAATACATTATTATTTACGGCTTTTATTTTTGAGAATTAGTAATAAAAAAATTATATGGCGTTTTTAGTTTATTGCATTTAATATATTATTTACAAAAATTTGTTTTCTAATCAAAAAAAAAATTGTGCAATTATGAACAATCACTATGCCATTGAATAAGTTGAACGTAATGAGTAAAAATGATCAAACAGTAATCTTCATAGACAAAAAAATCACATTGTTATGAAAAAAATAAAATAAAATAACATCGATCTTAAACTTGAATAATATATTCCAATTTAACTAAAAATTGAAACAAATTTTTATAGATTTTACGGCTAAATTTCTTTTAACAATTAGCTTTTGCAACCAAATTTTATTCAATCCTCATCTTTGTTTCTCTGGATCTGGCATCACCAGTTCTTTCGACTCTTGGACAATTAGGGACTCAATTATATTCTTCTATCTCAAAAGAAATTCCATGTACTGTCTGTAAAAGAAAAAAACAAACGAAAAAAAAAGCCACAAAATCAGTACTGATTTTGATATGTCTAAAGTAGAAGATAGAAGCAATACCAGCGTTGATTATATCTCACCTCCTTAGCCCCGTGAGTATTTTTATTTTTCTTATTTTTTTTTCTTGATTAGTGATTGCATACAAAAATACTGATTTAAATGACATGCCGACGGGTTAAACAAGATTTGGACATGGTGGCGGCTAGCTTGATAACATATAAATGAACCAAATCTAACCGAGAAACTACTATATGTATGTTTCGGATCTTTACAATGGTTAAATAAGATTGGGCGATGGTGGCGGCTAGTTTAGAAGAGAAGAAGGAAGAAGAAAAGAAGAAGATGGGCTATTTTTAGGGTTACAGGAAGAGCTAAATATATGGAAACTAACTTTTATATGAGGTTATTTTTTTTTTGTTTAACAATTTGATTTGCCCACGATACATAATGGTCAGTTAGTTGTTGACCAGTTGTTGACCAAAAGTAATTAGTGGGTTTCAAAAAATTTGACCAAAAACGGGATCTTGAATGAATTTTTTTTGACGTGTAACATTCCTTTAATTGCCGCGTGCAAGATATAAAATTTTATATTTTTCATAAAACATTTTTGACACTCTCAAAACTTTAAAGGTCATTTTTTTATTTTTAAAATTTTATTTAAGTTATAAAATTTAGTTGTGACACCAGCTTGGGCGTTGCAAATTAATAAGTTCACACTAATCCAGTGCTTAACTAACACAATTTATACGTGACGTACAATAAGTCACATATAAATATTTTTTTTGACGTTTTTTATAGTGTTGCGAATAGAATATCAGAAATGTGGTTGTCTGTTGTAGTGCAACCGTAACTCATCATGTGCATGGAAGTATTTACTGCTTTCTTTACGGTTGGTAATGTGTAAATCGAGACCAACCGTATATTTCTCTGTCTGTTTTCATTTTCATTTCATTCTATTTACGGTTTGTTACTGGAGGACCATTATCAACCGGAGTTAAGTTACGGTTTCTAAATGATTGTAGTTACCAACCGTATCTTTGTTACGGTTGGTGTTTCCTGTGTCGTGTCCAACCGTATCTTTATATATGTTTTCGTTTTGTTGCCTTGTTTAGACTAATGTGGGTATATTGTTGTCCAGATCGTGGATGTACCTCCCCTAATGGATGAACAACCTTTAGCAAATCAACTTCTCACCGAAGATTCTAGCTCTCACTATTTAACCGAGGAGACATGGGAGGAAAAAGATGATGCAAAGCATTGGGCTAGAGAACGAGGCAAGTTGATTATGTGTATCATAGTTTATAATGGTACCACTAGTGAAAGTGTCTTTCAAATGGTTTGCGAGTGTAGTGGACAACATAGAAGTCATGCAAAAAATGGTACCGTGCAAGTAGCAAAGGCAAAGAGGAAGCAAACTACGTTCACTAAGAAGACCCGATGCCCCTTCAAGCTTCAATTTAAAAGGAACGCGACAAAAAGGTGGTTTTCGGAAAAAGTTGTATGCGGTAGTCATAACCACCCTATACCGGAGAGTTTGCTATCACATTCGTATGCTGGACGCCTTACCGAAGAATAAGAGAAGATCGTAGAGTCACTGACACAAATTCGTATGAAGCACGTTGATATCCTCGCTCATTTAAAGGAAAGAAACCCACAAAATGCTTCTATTTTGGCTAACATCTACAACGCAAGAAGAAAATTGAAGGCTAAGAAATGGGAACAAAGGAACGAAATGCAACAATTAAGTCATTTGGGGGAGGCGAATAATTACTCGGTTTTCCACGATGATGATGAGAAAGGACGAATAAAACATCTTTTGTTGGCTAATCCTGAGTTTGTGAAGTTGGCACAGTACTCTCATCAAATCCTTCTAATGGATTGCACATGCAAAACCAACAAGTTTGAGATGCCGTTTTTGAACTTTGTCGGGCAAACTTCTACCAATGCTCCTTTTAGTGTTGGTTTTTGATTCTTGAAAGATGAGCTCGGAGAGAGCTATATGTGGGCATTAAACCAAGTGAAGCTATTCTACGTAGAGGGATATACTCCAAAGGCGATTATTACCGACAAGGAACAAGCTTTGTTGAATGCAACAAGGAGGGTTTCCCCGGAAGCTCATAACCTTCTTTGCACGTTCCACTTGTGGAAAAGTATTGAAACTAAGTGCATGCGCCTTGTCCGTGCAACCAAAAAAAGCGAAATGGATAGAATAAAGAAACTACCGTTACAACAACAAAAGGATGCCAAAGAGAAATTTAAGAAGGATGACAAGTTGGCGGAACAAAAATGGGAAAGTTTCAAAACGGAGTGGAGAGCCTTGACCTATTCTATCTCCGTGGATGGATATGAGGATAGAGCTCGTATGTTAGTGGCTCATTGGAAAATAGGTTATCCAAGTGTTGTGAAGCATTTGTTGGATAATTGGTTGGATCCGCACAAAGAGAAGTTCGTATCGGCGTTCACTAACCAATATAGGCACTATGACAACCAAGCTACAAGTACGGCGGAGTCATCTCACAACCGGTTGAAGAAGAAACTTCATAGTTGTAATGGTGGGTTAGTTATGCTATTCGAAGCCATGGATTCGTATTTCCGCCGTGATCACGATAGAGTTACGGAGTCTTTTGAAAAAAGCCGAAGTAAACAACACACCAAATGGTTAGGCAATAAGTGGCTAAGGGGAATTACACATCATGTTTCGCACCGCGCTATTGATAAGATAATGTATGAAGTACAACATTATGAATCGGGGGATTATGAAGAAGAGTGTGTTTGTCCAAACATGACAAGTTTGGGACTGCCATGTTGGTATGTTATAGCCACATACCAAGACAAAGTGATCCCGATTCAAGATGTTGATCCCTTTTGGAAACAATTATCATTCTGTGAAACAATTTTTGATCAACAATTTGGAGGAACGTTTGCCGATACCGAGATTAGTCAAGCTCTAGCCGAGAAATATGCTACACTAAGCCAAGGACAAAGGCAAATATGGTTGAGTAACTTGAGAGATTTCGTATATCCACAATTTAGGTATGATATCAAGGAACCACCAAAGGGGAAGAGTAAGGGGAGGCCTCCTACCAAAAAAAGAGGTACGTAGAAAATAAAAAAGCAAGGGAATTGGCGGAAGAACCAAAGAAAAGAGATCCTTCGGGTTATGAATGGTTGAGAAAGGAATATGAAGCGGAGGAGGAGATGGAAGAAGATGATGTTCAAGGTAGAAACAAACGAAAAAGAGGTCAAGCGGATAAAGGAGAACCAAGCCGTCGAAATGTACAACAAAAATGTATCGAGATTCCTACTCAAGAAAGTGCAACAAGCAAAATTGATGTTAAAGGAAAAGGTCTGGTGTTTCGCTCTAAACAACAACAAAGTGGGAAAACAAATGATGGAGTTAAAGGTAAAGGTTCCTATGTCGGTCCCGAGGTTTCCTTCCAAGATAGTTCAATAAAAAGACTTGTTGGTAAAGTTGGTGTTAAACAATTAGCAAGGAACAATGGAAAGAGTCCGATGGTTGAAAAAAATCGGTCAAGTGGTGAGAAGGAGACGATATATATAAAAGGAGTGCCTAAACCACCACCTAGAGATGAGAATGTTCGATATAGACGGAACTATCACATTCGCTATGAATATTACCTTTGTTTTTTCCCCGACTTTATTCGTGATTATATCAAGGCCACGGAGGATGTTCATGGTGATGGGAATTGTGGTTACCACGTCTTCGTGGAGCAACTTGGACCCCTTGAAGACGCGATAGGGTGGGGTTGTGACCAAGTTACTTATGTAAGGCAAAAATGCTTAATGGAACTACGTGGTTACCGCGACTTCTATAAGCCGATGATGAGAGTTGAAAGAGACGAAACTGATGAGGTGTTAAATGAGAGCTTCGCAAAAATGGAAAGGTGGTTAACCGACAATATATGTTTGACAAGAGAATATTGGATGCGCATGCCTATACGTGGCCAACTACTCTCCAACGCATTCAATTGCGTCATTCATTTAATCTTGAAGACCATGAGCGATACATTTGCACCAACAAGAAACTCGTTTCTCGAAGATTTGTCAACAACAAAAACTGTTGTCATAGGGCATGTGGAAGGAAATCATTACATCGGCATCCAATTGCATGAAGGAATCCCATTACCTCCATTGTGGAGGGAATTTGGTTGTGACGGTGAACTCCCCAAGATTTGGTGCAATCAATTTGAGAAAAAGATTGAATTATGGAATGCCATAATGTTGTCTATGCCGAAGCAATTCATAGTTATGACCGATGATGAAGAGGATGCTTAAATGTTTACAAGTCTTGGTGAAATACATTTTATATTTTGTATTTTGGTATTTTGACTAAATGTGATATGATTGGCAAGGTTTCAGAGTAAGTTACGGTTGGTAACTAGTGAGGTACGGTTTGTAACTAGATTCAATCACCAACCGTAAGTAGTTCCAGAAACAAATTTTATCTGCCATTTGAATTTACGGTTGGTCCCGATAATACAGTTACCAACCGTAACTAGCTTTAGAAACAAATTTTAACTGCCATTTACACTTATGGTTGGTATCGTTAATCTAGTTACTAACCGTAACTGACCCTGACACCAAATACAAAGCAATTATAAGTAATTTAAAAACATTAAACCATGTTTATTACTAAACCAACACCACAACCATCAAACCATTACAAATATAAATGACATTACAACTCATTCATTCATGCGAACTAAAAGGATACTAATATTCGGGTCTACGAGTGCGATAAAAGTCTTTAAGGATGTTGAAATCAGGTAAGTATTGAAAATTCGACCTTTTCCACCTTCTCCATTCTTGAATAGAGCTCTCTAAAACTTCAGCGTCAGTTTCACCCCTTAATCGTATTTCACCCATAATACGAACTAATGGCATAAATTCTTTAACGTTATCCCGAATAGTTCCATATCGAACATACAACATAATTTCATCGCGGTGATTAGGGTTACCTTTTTCGGAACAAAAGTTTTCAAAAAGAGTTCTCAAATAAATTGTACTCACAAAACCACATCGATGTCGTTCTTCCCCTCTTTTTGGATAGCATAGAACAAAGTTGCGGCAAATACATAAAAGCGAATTCAGGGTTTAGAGCCATAATCTAGTTTAAGGTAAGAGATGATTCATGTGGAAGTGTAACTTCTAGCAAGGAGGATAAGTATATATTTATAACAAAAAAAATGAAGTTGTTAGTGCAAGGACATTTCAATAACGGATCTATTTTTTGAAAATGAAGTTGTTGAAGGTCTCAACGGCTATATTTTCAAATTGCACAAGGACATGTCAGTGCAACTATAAGCACCAAACAATTATTTTTTTCTGCCAAAAGTTTAGTTACGGTTGGTAACTGTAAGCACATCACGAACCGTAACTATGTAAAATTTTGAATTCGAAAGTTACGGTTCGTAATTATTTAGAGATGATAAACCGTAACTATGGAGAAAACTGAATCCCAGAGTTACGATTCCTTAGCCAGAAATATTACCAACCGTAAACCTGTCAAAATCAAAATATACAGAGTTACGGTTGGTAACTGTGACTCAAAATTAACCGTAATAAAAGTTATAGGTTACATGATGTTTTACGGTTGGTTAGGGTGAAAGAGTTACCAATCGTAACTTTCTCTACGGTTCGTCTCGATAAATTTTTACGAACCGTAACTTAAGTTAGTAAAAAATGCTTGTTCCAGTCTGTGCAACGGTTCATAACAAAAAATAGTTACCAACCGTAATTGACTTTGTAACTCAAAATTTCAGACAAAAATTGTCACAAACAAACACACATAAGTTTAAATCCATAACTAACACAAATAACTTCAAATTCATAGATAATATCCATAAGTTTAAATCCATAACTAACAAAAATAACTTCAAATTCATAGTTAATATCCATATGCTAAATTTCACAAGCTAAAATCCATAATTAACACACAACTATTAGTTTGTCATAATATTCATAAGTCGAAATTCATAACTAACCACACACAACTAACATAAATCCATAACTAAGCATGGCGGCCACCACGACCCCTTTTGTTGGTGCTACCACCACCACGATTTTTAGGACCACCATCACGAGTTTTAGGACCATCACGACGACCACCGCGACTACCGCGACCACGACCACCTCTTTGGCTAGTGACCACACCGTGCACCACCTCTTCATCATTTGTCTCTTCGCTGCTAGATGAAGATTGATGACGGCTACTACCCTCACCTCCAAGAGAGTTTCTACTCCTCTTTAAGCCTTTTTCGTCCGTGACCAACCCCTCATACATTTCTACCATGTTTGTATTATGCATGTTCCTTATTTGGTCTTGCAAAATCTTTTGTTCACGAGCTTTAAGCACACCATTACGACGGATGCATGAAGTCATGCTATTTTCCAAAGCTTGTCCTCTCTCTTTCTATTCACGTGTCAAAAAGAGTGTTAATATATTATTTCATAATAATCATTAATCTTAAAATCCAAAGTCATGAGGATAACAAAATTACGTTCCGACATGAAATATAGCTTCTTCCAAGTCAAACCAAATAGACTTTTTTTCTCTTTAGTCTCGTCGACCGCCTTCCTTTGAGCCATAACCTCTTGAATATATGGTTGGGCCTCCGGATCATTATTGATCACATATGGATGGCCAAAATGAGAATACCAACCCATGTAATCAGCAATGGCTTCTTTCGTGTTGTTACAAGGAATTGCCTCTCCCACTGCGAGTTGGTATCTTTCTTCATGGCGGTTGTTCCAAGCATCAACCGTTGGAGTTGGCCTGTACTTGAGCACAGTGGTGGGGCCTTTTGTCTCGGATCCTTCCTTGTATAATTTGAAGTTTTTCTTTACAACTTTTTGTTGAATATGAGCAATTTGGCGTAGAGTTCGACGAGGATTGGTCATAACGTAACCTGTGGGATGATACAATGGTCCATTGTAACCCGCGGTCTCTGTGAACCTACGAACATCAACTCAATTTTCAATCCTCAAATAAGGGTCAAAGATAACATCTTCAACAGTGAAAGCATCTATTTTCTCCCTCATTTGAATGAGCTTCTCCTCTTTGTTCCTTAGTTGTCTGCCAGTGAACTTGAACTTCTTTCCCGTAGGGCCATAATCATGTTCTTCCCACTCAGTAGGAGGTCCCAGGCTCGGAAAGTGGCCATAAACCCATTCCTAAAAAATAAATTAATTATAAACAATTGACACATGACTAAAAATATAACAAACAAAGAAAAATGTAACCAAACTTACCATTAGAAGCGGAACATTCCCTGTAATTTCAGTAGTTCCAACCCTAGAGGCCTTTCTTAGGATGTCAAATAAATATGCAAGGGTTGCAGTGGCCCACGAATAGTTTTTGATGTTGTCCAAATTCTTCAACAGTTGTAGGTAATGACCATTGACCCTATTTCCCGAGTTATGGGGAAAGAATACGGTCCCAAGAGAATACAACAAATACGTTGTGGCTGTACGCCTAACTGTTGTTTCATCCATCACCTGACCTGACCTTCCCTTTCCATTGTTGTTGTTCCTTCAAACTTGGTCCTCAAATTCTTCAACAATAGCTTTTTGATGATTTTTGGTTTATGTGGTTCAACAGGGTCATAACCACCAGCCAACTGAAACTCCATCTCAGTTTCATCTTTCTTCCACCCAAGTGTTTCTTGAACAAGGATATAAAGGTCAGTCCAACACATGTTGTTGTGGAAACCTTCAAACACAGATTGTCCTTCAACTTCAAGGTCAGTAATTTGCTTCACATCATCCAGTGTTATTTCCATCTCTCCAAATGGAAGATGAAACGTATCAGTTTCAAGCCAATATCGTTCCCTGAAGGCAGAGACCACAACACTATAATACTCCGATTGAAGGTGAAGAATTCGAGGCCCTAGTCCTGTACTAGCCACTAGATTGCGAACCGAAGCACATTATTGACTTAATGGCCAATGTTTACCCCTTTGACGCTTGAGCAATTTAATGCATCTTCCGTGGTCCTAAGAAAACAAATATACAAAAATATAAGCATATTATGGTGAACTGAAATAAACAAACAAAATGTATCAAAATAATGAATGTTTTAAGAAAAGTAACAAAATACATACCCTTGTCTGACAGACTTTTGCGGACCAGGAACCGGTATAACCAAATAAGATTCAAGACTTATCTGGGGCCTCGCCCGAAGGTCTTTTATTCTTCTTCGGTGGCAACAACAAATCTTTGCCTTTAGGAATATGCATCTCTTTCGGTGCGGGCTCCTTTCTCGGCTTCTTTTCTTTCTTTTGCCTTGGAGGTGCAGCTACAACTACCTCTTTTTCCTTGGTATTTTCTACCTCTTTTTCCTTGGTATTTTCTACCTCTTCATCATTTTCTTCCTCTTCCTTTTCTTCAGCATTTTCTTCATCTTCCTTTTCTTCATCATTTTCTTCATCGGCCTCCTCTTCATCATTTTCTTCATCTTCCTCCTCTTCATCATTTGCTTCCTCTTCCTCCCCTCCATCATCATCGGTTCCTTTAAATTCTTCTTCATCTTCATCATTATTAGTTTCTTCCTCCACAATTTCATTTTCGTTGCCTTCACGGTTAGTTTCGACTCTGACCTCTTCTTGATCATTATGTTCCACTCCTTCTAGCTCAACTCCAGATTCAGCCACAGGTTGTTCCCTCAACTTAATTTCAAACTTATTCTTCATCTTCGTCTCATTCTTGTGGATACCTCTATTATTAACCCCTAAATGCTTGTCACCGCGAGGGGTGGGCGTACGGTCAAATGTTTGTAAATATTCTAAGCAACAAATTCGCTCAGGATTCCTTCATATTCTGTCAATTAGATCTTTACCTTATTAGATGTCAAAAATATGCTACCAATGTCTGTTGGGTATATATACCTTCCAGTTCCAAATTCTGAGATGAAATTCAAAAGCAATCAGATATATTTCGATAGACCTATATTTTTTTTGTGTGGTAGTCTCATGGAATGTCATTGTTATCTTCAGGCAGACATAAGAACAATGTGGTTAACTTGCCTCCAAAGGGTATGTAATTGATTTACCTCCAAATCGAAACAGAACAACAATTGCACACACATCAATAGCGGTTTTAGTTTCTGGCTATTTTTGAGCCTTTATGGTTGGTAATGTCTGCCAACGAGAAAAATGTGTTGATGTCCATTCTTCTTATCAAACGCTTTACACCTTCTGTATGACATTCAATTCTTGATAGATAGTTGTTTTGAATTGAATCCAACCCTTCAAAAGCATACCAAGCGTATCCGTTGGATCAAACATTCAGGCGGTCACCTTTTAGCCCTAATCTAAATGAACAAGTTTGGTAGCTTTAAATATGGAGGTCTTCCTCTTGTTGGTAGGAATGACCTACGGCGGCAGAGGAAACTTCTCTTTTGTTTCTTCAAATCCCAAACCCTAATACAAAATTAGAAACGTGTCTTTCTTAGAATGTTGATCCTTGAAATAGAACAACCACGGCCGATTATACCTCTCAAACCTTTATAGTGTAATGATTTCTCCTCTTTTCATCGCCCAAATGTGAAGATATTTCTATGGAAGAGTCTTTGGTATTTCTTTTAGGTGCAACAAACTATAGGTATTATTTCTCTGATTTATTTACTTTCTATTTTATGTTGTTCTTGAGAATAAAGTTGAAGAGAGAAAATCTAGATCTTTAAGTAGTTAGTTCAAAGCATGAAGTCTAATGTAGAGAATGTTTTTCTTTGAGTTCGGTTGATTCATTTCCTGTAAAATATTTGTGGTCTGGCGAATAAATGTCACTGTATGTTGAAATGGTTAGCGGTCTGCTCTGAGTAAATAAACAGCTTTTAATAATATTGGATCTTAAAAAATGATTTTCATCTTTATGGTGCTTGCAACGCTAATCATCATAACGAGACCTTAAGTACATGGTTCCCTATAGCATCGAGCAGGGATTCTAAAATCTAAAGCCAAAGAAAAGTACTATTTTAGGTTCCAAAAATTTCATTATCTACGAGTGCAACTAGTACTAATGCAAATGCAGCACAGGGCAACTAAGTTCGCACACCACTTTTTTCTAATACATTATACCATTTGTTTTCCTCACTAAGAATTTGTCAAGTAGGAAAAAATAACGAAAATTTAAGTGATAAATAAATTTACACTTTGAACCAAATACTCATACAAATTTCAACTAGATTTGTGCCCGTGCGACGCACCGGGAATATTTTTTCTTTTAACTTGGTGTGCGCAGGGTTTCTTCCCTCCCCATGACGATGTATTTTTGAGTTAGTGTGCGCGGGGCATCGCCCCGCCCCGTGGCGATGTATCTTCGATTTGGCGAGCGCGGGGCTTCGCCCGCCCCGTGGCGATGTATTTATGAATTAGTGTGCATGGGGCTTCGTCCCGCCCCGTGGCGATGTTTGATTTGGCGAGCGCGGGGCTTTGCCCTGCCCCGTGGAGGTGTATTTTTGATTTGGTGTGGCGGGACAATTACATTAAATAAGTGGAAAATATGTGCAGTTTATTTGGTTATTCCTTTTAACTTGGTGTGCACGGGGCTTCAGCACGCCCCGTGGCAATGCATTTTTGATTTGGTTATTCCCTGTTCGCATGAAGTAGCTGAGATCATACCATTATGCCCACTAATGAATAATTATGGGCTAATGGTCTGACCAAGATGATGTATCAACTAATTTAACTAATTGTATATTCCTTCAAACGTACGTGAGTACCTTTTATTCACTACGGGAAAAAACATCATTGACGACACAAGATAAGAGTTGCAGTACCCCTACGACAACTCCATTTCATGCATTGTGGAACGGGGGTATTGTAGAAAGTCCAAGTTTTTCTACAATGGATGACAAGTGTTGTAATGATGTGATTCATGGTTCGACAATAGTTTGTCAATGTTGTGATTCTCTTTCGATTTTTTTTGATAACCTAACACAACTCTTGCTTGTATTGTAGAACAATCGTGGACAACATAAGTAGTATATCGTAGAAACATATACAACAACAATTACCAGTATTATGAATAATACTTGCACAACACTTGTATGAATTGTCGAACTATCCTGGACAGCACCTGGTTATGTCGTAAAGACATTTTTCACAACCTTTGGTATGTGTAGTTGAAATATGGAATACAACTCTTATTAGAAGTTGTGTGCATAAAACTATTTTAAAAAAAAAATTATAGCTGAAACCGAATTGCATGAATTGCCGAAAGTATTTCACATTCACATTAACATGCCAGTGTAGCACATTTACATTCATTCAAGTTAACCTACCACTCCAATTGCATTACCTAGCTAACTTCAAATCACCTTGTATGAAAGTGTGTTGCGCAACGAAAGAAAATAAAATGATAGATTCTTTGAACATGACTAAAAATATCATATAAATCGTAAAACACAGATATTGGCCTTCCCTACAAATATGACAGTAGCATACACGTTCCAGTATGGTAGTCTGGGTTACATTGCTAAATGGAAATGATCCATTTTTGCTGCACACTCTCTTCTTGGTAAACCTAACACCGATTATGAGAAACATAGTGGTAGATGATACCGTAGAGGCACTGGCTTATACATGAAGTGTCGTAGTTCTCAACGAAAGCCTACAGGAGAAGAGTGTCATTTAGCAATACAAAGTAACAGTCAAAATTTTATAATACAAAGTAACAGTCAACCTAAGAGTGTCATTTAACAATACCTTACACTGAAACTAACCTTTCCAAGTCCTAGAGAGGGTTCACCGTTAGGTTGTGGACGGGGGATGACAATATTCATCAATGTACCTACAATCGCAAAATGTACGAGTTAGAAACAAATTATTCTGAAGGTCCAAAAGTGTAAACTAGTGGTTTAATTGGGGCGTGAAATCAAATATTTCCAAAGGCTGCGAAACACAAAAAAAACAAAAGCTCGAATATAAGAAACAAAGACATTAACTTACCAAATTTTCCACCTTCTACCCTCATATCTTCCAAAATATCTTCATACTCTTCATCATCTTTAAGCTCATCTGCAGTAACCACCTCTATCAGGCATACGACCTTGGTAGCAATGCCACCTCCATTACCACCACCTAGACCACCTCCGGTTTGGAACAATTGCCTCTGCCAAAGAAAACAAGAAAACTCATCCCCTGCTGTCCACTGCACTACACAACCACCATTCCAGACATCCTCCTCAAAGCATTAATTGCATCAACATCTGCATCTTGACAACCTAGCCATGGTAGCAGCATCACAGTCACAACACCAATATCCTAAGCCATTCTCCTCAAATCTATCAGCTGAATCCATCTGAGCCTTAACTGCAGTCCATTCATGTGCTACTGCAACAGCTCAACACCACCAGTTTCATGAGACATACATTCCCTTCTTCACAGCCATCATACCAACATTCCCCATTACCATTTCACATCACTCCATTCATCTTGCTTCCAAATGTCCTAACATACAACTAGGTTCGCAGGCCATTCATTGTATTGCGGCATCTTCATCACCAACTGCAATCCCACTTTTATCTCAAGACTCAGTTTCAGCCATATTCATTTCAACTAAGAAAAAATACAATAAAGATAAGCTGTAACTAATTCCATACTCAAGTAGCCAAAATTGAGATGAACAGCCAACGAGAATAGCAATATCAAGATTATGAAATTTTTTACTTGAATAGACTAACAAGTCACCTAGATATCATTCAGAAATGTGTAAGAGATTGCCTACATTGTAATAAGTGAAACAGATAGAGGTATAAAAGATGTCAACATCTTGAAATTTAGAAAGAAAGAGGAAGAACAAATCAAGGGTGTCATTTGCCCACACAAACTGTTACATATTAGCTTGCAATGGTAAACAAGCCAATACATCGTATCTAAGCCAAATCAACCGTCCCATAGAATATAGACATTTCATTTTAAGTAAAAGCAACTGCATTGGAGGGCAAAACTCCAATGCCCAGGGTTCAGAAATCATCATATTATTTAAAAAGCTCGGCTTCTAATGACATCAAGATCCATCTCAGTAGGATCAGTTGCTTGCAACTCTACCTGAATTCCGTCAAGCTCTCTCTTGAAACTCTCCTATGAACTCGCGTAAATCATCTTGGTCCTCACCCTTGTGGTATCATGAGACCTGCAAAACACAATAATGAGACAAAGGTTACTCACAGTTCTAACCCTGACCAGAATTCCTATCAGACAACAAAATCGCATATATTCCCGTTTAAAAATCGCAAAAATAATAAAAAATACGGAAATACGTATGCTGACGCACAACTTCCAGACCTTAATTTGAGAGAACGGTGAGACGGTGGTCATCAAGATTTTGTCAAGAGATCTTTCGAGCTCTGGGACTTGGATTTGTAAGAAAACAATCCATAAGCATGACGGTACCTGACTATAGACTTTAAGGTGGCCCCTAACTACTCCAATCCCACTGGCATGATGTATCATAGCATCTCGATATTGCTCATACAGTACAACACAACATCTCGATACTTCTCGTACAGTATATCACAGTAGAAAACACACAATTATATAGTTTTAACAAACTTATTCAAATAAAAAACCGTAAAAAAAACACGATGCTTGGAAACACCGTACCCTTCTAACAAACATATCGTGTCCTTCTTGAAGATGCAGGCCAGTGTAAATGCAACTAACGAAAACAAATGTAAAAACATGGTGATTGAAACAAAATCCAAATCGGAAAAAGGAATTAGAAAGAAAGCGTGGAAACAGACCTTAGAGGAGCATAGAGGAGCACAATCGGTACAGTTTGGAGGTTTCTAAGACTTGGGTTTAAAAGCAGGAGTAGATAGAACATAATCTGATGAAAGTACATAATACCTTCAATTTAAAGGGCGTCGCCTTTGTTCGGAGAACCGATAATCACCAAAGTGAGAATGTAGAACACCTAAAAAGACCAGAGAAACAAACAGCTAAAACATAGTTAATTACATGTGAGCTATCTGATAAACAAACAGATAACCGATGATCACCGATGTAATTAGCTATCTTAACACCTAGTCATCCATTAATCATAAAAGACCAAAATGAAAATTTAAACAACCCAAAGGCTCCATGAAAGAAAGACCAAGGACAACTACACAAAGGCTCTCTAAAAAAACAACGATGTTGTCACAATTTACAAAACCGCTTAATATATTAGACACATGTAATTAGCTATCTGAAAATGTTGACCTAAATTGCTTTTTCCTTGTCATCAAATGTCTGCTAGTTCGAATACTTCTACCACCTGGTCCACAATTTAAAAGGTAGTATGAGAAAAGAATTAGGCGCATTGCAGAGAAACGATTAACTAAAAATGGAGATAATAAAGATTTGCAAAGATTAGACTATTCAAGAAAGAATAACCTTTCTCTTTTGGCAATTCTCATAGCTTTCAGCTGACTCGCCAAGCTTCTCCAGAATAATTTGCTTTTGCTTATCCTTCTCTTCAATTTGTACACAACAAAACGGAAAGTCCTTTTTTACTTCAATTCCAAAAACCTTTGTTTGCAATCATCGTGCCAGTAATCCCCGACGCTGCATTAGCCTAATACAAAAAATTCAATCCACAATTCAAAATCAATACCAATCCACTATACCCACATACCAAAATCAATACGAATCCAAATACAGGACCAACAAGAATCAATACCGAATACAAATTCCAACCTCCTCTCCCATTCTTCTCCATATCTTCCTCTTTCTCTTCCTCCTCTTTGATTTCAAATTCACTTTCCTGCTCATATTCAGAAGAACCAGGTTGCTGTGCTTGTTGTTTCATACTCTCCCATTCTTCTCCTTCGCCCCTGATTACTTTAGTTGTCTTAAAATCCTCCTCTGAGATTCACAGCAAACCCTAATACAATTTCTGCCATTAACGACCATTACCATCTTCATCATTGCCAACATCAACTACCGATCACTTACAGGGTTCGGTTATGGGAATTGGGATGAGGTTCTAGATTGAGAAGAATATTTTGATGAATCGAGAACTTCTAGAGATGGAAGAATTGAGTTATGTGATGAAGATTTGAAGAAAACTTGAGTTAGGGCCGCCGTTGATTGTTACCGAGAAGAAATTTGGTTTTGTGTAACTTGAATCAGTGATGGGGTTGATTAGAATTTGGTTCAGATCTGGATTTGATGAGCTGCTACTATTGACTGTTGCGGATGAGAGAAAGGGGGAGTTAAAGAGAGAGATTGAGAGAAGATGATGAAGAAGAGGGGTCGAGAGAAGAGCAGCGGTGGTGATGGAGCGTCGTCGTCATCTGTGGAGTAGAGGTGTTCTTCAGCGGTGGTGATTGAGAGAAAAACATATAGGAATTGGTTTCGAGTGGTTGAAGGAGGGTTATGCTTCGGGAAAAAAAGAAAGAAGAAAAGAGTGAATCCGAATGAAAATGATGGACGGTTGAGATTGTATTTGAGATGCTCATACGGATTAAGAAAAGATCTTGACGGTTGAGATTGTATTTAAGATGCTCATGCGGATTGAGAAGTATGTGTTTCATTTTGTGCTAATACGAGCTCATGTATTCGGTTTGATTATCAACCTTCGACACGAAAAAAATCCAAAAAAAATATGAATAAATGTAGCACATTCTTATCGACATTTTGATTTAAGAAAATCCAAAAAATGTATAAGAATAAAGTTGAAAAATAAGAAATCAATCGGATAATTGGTGTGTTTCTCTGTGCTTTTGTGCTTTCTCTTTGTGCTTCCGGATTGAATTTCGACTAGTTACATAGGTCATGAAGTAATTTTGACTAGTCATACATGTCATGAAGTAGCTTTGGTTCACATTAATAGCATGATATATCATCGAAATCGATAAATATGAAGCTCAATGTCGATTCAAACTTCAAATGTGGTATAACGACATACAAACTATGAACCAAGAAGCTCTGAGAGGGTTATGACTTCAAACTTAGCATGATGCATCATCAAAATCGATAAATATGAAGTTCAATGTCGATTCGAACTTCAAACTTGGTATAATGGCCTATAATCTATGAACCACAAAGCTCTGAGAGGGTTCTGACTTCAAAATTAGCATGATACATCATCGAAATTGATGAATATGAAGCTCAGTGTCGATCCAAACTTCAAGTTCGGTATAACGACTTACAAACTATGAACAAGAAGTCTGAAAGTCCACAAAAACGATGAATCCAACCATTTACTGGTAAGATTCCATGGAAATGTTCTACGAAACCTTAAACACACACAAAACTTGGTAAGAACGATGAATCCATCCATTTACAGGTAAGATTCCTTCGGAATATTCTACGAAACCTTAAACAAACCCTATTTATGCACATTGGATGCAAACCAGACTCCGAGATTGAAACCTGGCAGCGAGTGGACTACTCTAAGTCAGAAACTTGGTAAGAACGACGAATCCATCGATTTACAGGTAAGATTCCTTCGGAATATTCTACGAAACATTAAACAAACCCTATTTCTACATATTGTATGCATACAAGGCTCCGAGATCGAAACCTGACCGTGAGTTGACTACTCTGAGTCAGAAACTTGGTAAGAACGACGAATCCATCCATTTACAGGTAAGATTCCTTCGGAATATTCTACGAAACCTTATACAAACCCTATTTCTGCATATTAGATGCAAACCAGGCTCCGAGATCGAAACCTGGCCGCGAGTGGGCTACTCTAAGTCAAAAACTTGGTAAGAACGACGAATCCATCCATTTACAGGTAAGATTCCTTGGGAGTATTCTACGAAACCTTATACAAACCCTATTTCTCCATATTGTATGCAAACCAGGCTCCGAGATCGAAATCTGGCCGGGAGTGGACTACTATAAGTCAGAAACTTGGTAAGAACGACGAATCCATCCATTTACAGGTAAGATTCCTTCGAATATTCTACGAAACCTTAAACAAACCCTATTTATGCATATTGGATGCAAACCAGGCTCCAAGATCGAAACCTGGCCGCGAGTGGACTACTAAGTCAGAAACTTGGTAAGAACGACGAATCCATCGATCTACAGGTAAGATTCCATCGGAATATTTTACGAAACCTTAAACAAACCCTATTTCTGCATATTGTATGCATACCAGGATCCGAGATCGAAACCTGGTCGTGAGTTGACTACTATAAGTCAGAAACTTGGTAAGAACGACGAATCCATCTATTTACAGGTAAGATTCATTCGGCATATTCTACGAAACCTTAAACAAACCGTATTTCTGCATATTATATGCAAACCAGACTCCGAGATCGAAACCTGGCCGGGAGTAGACTACTATAAGTCAGAAACTTAGTAAGAACGACGAATTCATCCATTTACAGATAATATTCCTTCGGAATATTCTACGAAACCTTAAACAAACCATATTTCTGCATATTGTATGCATACCAGGCTCCGAGATCGAAACCTGGCCAGGAGTGGACTACTCTAAGTCAGAAACTTGTTACGAACGACCAATTCATTTACAGGTAATATTCTTTCGGAATATTCTACGAAACCTTAAAAAAACCCTATTTATGAATATTGCATGCAAACCAGGCTCGGAGGCTGAGGATCAAATCCCCCCATCCTCATTTCTTCCAACGTTCTATATTTTTACTTCAACAACACTTATAAGTGTTGTTATGCATTTTTATTAAGAAAAAAAACAACCAAAACTTGTGAAAGGTAAGGATGGTTGATGAGCTAGACTTCCATGCAGTAGATTCATGTTCGAATCTCCCTTCTAATCTCATTTTTTCCAACATTCTATATTTTTACTTCAACAACACTTATAAGTGTTGTTATACGTTTTTATTAAAAAAAAAGAAAAAAAAACAAAACTTGTGAACTGTAAGGATGGTTGATGAGCCAGACTTCCATGCAGTAGGTTCATGTTCGAATCTCCCCTCTAACACTATTTTTCATCATCATATTTTGGTGTTCTTCAACAACTCTTGTGAAAATTGTGATAGGCTTAGTCACTACCTTTATGGAACAGAGTTGTTATAGTTAAATGTCGTCACAACGTTTTTGCTTAAGGAGTTGTCGTTTGTTTTCTTAGGCAACCCCTTGTTTCCTAAGGGTTGGCAGTGATGATATACGACAACTCTTCCTTTGAAACCAGTTGTAAAACATATGACTTTCTACGATGTTTAGCAAAGAGTTGTAAATATCCAGTTGTAGATGTATATTTTTCCCGTAGTGATTATGTCAAATTCTTTATGCTAAGGCACTGATACACTACTGTTGTTCTTAATCTATGTACATATTAACAATTTGTTTATATTACAGACGTTAAGTATTCTTATTAAAGAAAGGATAATTACTTTTTTCGGCACGATATCCTGATTTCAACCGATTTTCTTTTTTGGTGTGTAAGGATTTTCTTTTTAAAAGGAATTCCTTTTTAAGAGTTTCACGTTTTTTTTTAATCTTTTTTTTCCTTAATTTATTTAATGGTTTGGAAGTTGGTTTTGTCCACCCTTACTAAAGTACAGTTAAGTATAGGTGTAAACACGGTTTAATTAAATAATTCAAGCTTAAATTCTAACTTAAGTATTGTTTACCTACTTTAGTTTAACACCGTTACTAACGGACAGTTAAGTATATTAGTGTATCCAAATTGTAGCCAAATTCTAATTTACAACCAATAAAGTTATACCAAGTGTCCTCACCATTCTGCATTAGAAAAGACCTTTCTAGGCCAATAGGAAGCGAGAGTTTCATCACCGTTTAATTTGAGAGTTTTATTTGTCTAGGTCTATAAGGGGAAATATTTTACTACTGCCTCCCTTTGCCCTTGGTGTCGAAAACTTAACGGCCGGGAAGCTAGACTCGTCCGCTTGGATGGTGGCTGAGTCTCCTACGCCGAGTACCTTTCCCCATAGTAGACAAGCCAGTTTGCTCATCCACATAACTAGCCAAATAGGGTAATTTGCTGATGCCCTTTCCTTGCTAACTCATTTTAGTGTAAACGTGGTGTGAGAGTACACGTTGTAAGACTTGAAGGATAAAGGCACTCATTAGGGTTATGGGGGGATTACTATATAAACGTAGTTACCTCTACCCAAAAGGGCATCTCTATCTATCTCACTACGGCGGAGAGATATTTATTTTTTTCTTCTTCAAACCTCTAACCCTAGACCTGCAACAATAACAAATCCGTTCTTTGTTCAGAAAAATGTTCATGGAAACAATGACGGACCTACAGCTGGGCTAAAGGGGGCTTTAGCCCGGGTAAACTTCCCAGTCCACAAACCAATTTTTTCATTTTTTTTGCTCGACCAAGACTTCTAGCCCGGGTCTTAAAAGGAAATTTATCTTTCCTGGATCCGTACCTGCATAGAAATAAAACCACCATGGCTAATGACGTTTTACAGAAACTATATACTAGATTCACTAAGAATCTACAGTAGTCGGAACATTGAAGTGAATAATGGTCACATGTGAGAAGTAGTCAACGATGCAGCTGGTGAAGTATGAGACAAAAAGAATAAGATCCAACTCCAACATAACAAGGATTGTAGGAACAGTTGGTCGCATAACTAGACTGCAGTAGTATGAGTTGATGGAATAAAATCCAAGCATTGGAAGGAACTTCAGTTGGTGTAGCTTGAGAAACAGATGATGCTGTAAGATATATATAGAAGTAAAGCAGCAGCAGACAGATGTATTGCAGGCCATAGTGAGAACTGGAATAGTATCTTGAAATTATTCTCCTTATTCAGTTAGTGCAGCAGGGTACCATGAAGCACTTATTGTAGAAATAGAAGGCAAGAAGTAAAAAAAAGTACCATTGAAGATTAACTTCAACTGTATTATTCAAGAAAACACGAAAGCTAGAAGAACAACAGGTTGCATAATGATGTGTATGCAAACTGAACCCGAGGTTGCATACTGAGTTGTATACAAACTCAACAAATAGAACTCCAAATTGTACTTATATAACTCACCAACTCCAATCCCAGAGCATCATCTTCAGTTTCATCATTACACACACAAACCAACACACTCACATACCACTACTATGAGGACTGTACCAAAATAACATCGAGAGGAGGAGCTAACCGAAGCAAGATTAAGCACACAGTGGTGCAACAAACAATCAACACACACACATACCCCAATATTCTACTGAATTTAAGAAGAATTGTTCTTCACTATCCAATGGAACAAAATTAAGCTTCTCCCTAGCTAACTATTGTAGCAGAAATAGGCATGCTCAGATCGAATAGATTCAGGAATCAATACTAGTAGGATTTGATAAAAGAACTAGGTCAAATTCAAACCTAATTATGATGAAAACAGAATTTGAAGACAAAATTGAATGTTGTTGAGAAGTCGGACACATAAAATCAAATTTGAAGTAAGCAAAAGATGAGATTCGAGATTACCAACTTTGATTTGATTTAAGCAGTTGAGGTAGAAGAATCAAGTTTCACCCAAAAAGGAAATTGCAAAACTAATTTCCCAAGAGCTCAAGTGATTTAAACCAAATTCCAAATCTGAGAATTATGCTTGATTCTGTTTGAAGACGTAGCAGTGAAGCATCAGGATCAAATCAAACGTCACACTAAGAACCATCAGTAACCACAACTTCATTCGAACTCCATGAATCTTCAATCACCAGAGATTTTGATGAAGAACAGCAGCAGAAGAAGATGAATTAAAGAAAATTAAGGTTAAACAGCGGAAGAAGGATCGATACCCCTGAGAATTAAAACTCTCAGGACTGATACCATACTAGATTCACTAAGAATCTACATTGCTTAACGATTTGTATTCGATTGAATATTAAGAAAGATAATATGTTTACAGGACAAACACGAGTTATATACTCAATTCTCTTTTCTCTCGATATTAGACTCACACGTGTTCATGGCACACAGACTCTGCACACTATAATAACACAATTCTCAAACTACAGATTCTCTTATGCTATTACTATATATTGTCATAATGACTTTTCCTCTCCATCATTTGATTTATTAGGTTCAGGAATTGTTTTTAGCAAGTATGTCATCTGGTGGCATCGCTCGTAAAATCTAGAGATCTTCATCTCATACTACTTGATTTAAGATTACACTTTTTCCGTTTATTTTAATTCATTCTGATGATTTATTTATTCTGATAATTATACTTGTTCTCCTGTAAAATCTTCTATAGATTAACTAGTATATGAATGTTATAACTTATAAATTTGGTCCGGATTCAGATTCGGAATCAGCCGATTTCTCAAATCTAACAACAAGTGGATTTGTTCATGTTCTCCTCTCAATCAAACAATTTCTTTTTGCCCCTATGAATGTTAAAGTATGAAGAGAGTGTTTGCTATGAAGAAGAGAGTGTTTGGTGTAGTGAAGATAATAGATTGTTGTTGAAGAATTGATTAGACTTATTTATTTTTTTCATTTTGATTCTCTGATTTATTTACTTGAGAAAATTTTTGATGAGAAAATGTAGATCTTCTTTGCATCAACTAATCATACAGAAAAATTATTAGTTCAAATTTTACTGTAAAACGGATGTCAATATCGCAGAAAATGTGTTTATGGCCGGGATTTCCTTTAGATTGTTTTTATGCCCACTGGTTGATTGTGAATTTAGTCAAATGTTAGTATTTGTGAGATAAAATTGGATCAGGTTAAGACTTTATCAAATGTTGGTTAATCGATTTAAGCTTCTCCCTAGCTAACTATTGTAGCAGAAATGAGTGTCTTAATTAAGCTGATTTGTATTTGGGTGACGGTGAAGGAAGATAGTAGATGTGGGTTTTGTCTACACACATCGATTGTGTTTATAAATTTTCAAAGAGTTGTAAATAATCAAACTGTGGCTTGTATTTAATCACTGCCGTTTTAAGTATGATTAACGAAAAAAATTAGGGTTTATATTGAAATTGAATTGTTAATAGAAAATTAAAAATTGTTTGGTTTTTCATTTTAATTTTCGGCTTTTCACTTCAACTTAAACATTTTGGGCTATGGTTAATAAATGTGTGGACTATATTTAAAAGAAGCCTTTGTGTAACATGACTCAGCTGATAACTCGCACTTGACAAACACACTCTTCGATCAACTAACTAGACACATACAAGTGCACACTATAAACTAGCTAGCCATAAAGTTCCATAGCCAAAGCCATCACTCTCTGAAAGGAAGCCCCAACTGCAGTAATAGTACTCCATCTTAGGATTCCTATAACACCTAAAACCACAGCGGAAAATCCTACCAGAAATGATGTTAGAACACTAAAGAAAATGTCATTACTCAGTTGGCGTTAGCATTAGCAACTTCTATACAAAGTAAAAGAAATCCTGCGGATACAACAACAACAATATTTAAAACGAAACCTAATTATCAGTAAATAGTGACTCCTTCAAGAGGATGACCATTTTTTCAAACACCAAGTAATACTGAACCAATTGTCATTACTAGAATAGCTTACAAATTGGCGGAGGTGCTTTATATTCCGTCCAGACCATTTTTCGTAAAGTTTTCTCCTTTCTTTCGCTGACAATTTTAGGGATGTGTCTGGACAACTGTCTCTTTTCTTGTTCGACAATCACTGACTTCGTATATTAACTTTCCGGCTAAATAACCTTACTTCGCTCACTCGATTTCGTGACTGTTATCTTGCTAGGTACTCCAATTGTTCCTTTATGCTTTGGGTCTTCTTTCTGAATTATTTTGCTTCGAGATGCTTTCTCGTGTATGGGCTTTCTTACTTCGTGTCGCTATATTGGTGGCGAGGTCGTCCTGGCTTTGATTTGACAAGTCACTGACTGGGATCCCAGAGAAGGATACAAAATTTTTGAGTAAGATTCTTCAGACCTATTCCATGCCTTCCTGTACGACTACGTGGTGAGCATATTTTGTGTAACTACACTAACAATCTCCCGGAAAATTTTCCATGAGCTTGAACACGCATGTCGATTGGGTTTCCTTCTGCTTCATGGCAACAATCTCGATGGTACCTCTTTTAATTTCATCAGTAAACTTCATGATCCGCAAATTTTTAGCTTAGCGAATAACAGTACACCACTGTCTAAAGTACCGTATGAGCCGTTAGATTAAAATATCGACGGTTGGGTTTTTAACCCTAAGATCTTTAAGCTGTGAATAGAGTTGGTTGGAATGAAATTGCGGCGGCTGAAAAAACTACTCCTTTTTTTATTTCTTCAAGCCCTAAAGAGCTGCAACAAGGAAAATAGATCTTAGAATGTTCACCATCCATGGTTGATCATTCCTCTCAAACTTATTGCAATTTCTAAGGTTCGAGCAGTAAAATTTTTCCCTTTAAAAAAAAAAGTAAAATTTTTTCCTCTTATCTGAAATAAAAGATCTCCAGGAGTTGCCAGCCGATGTTTCTTTCATCTCTCAATTTCAGACAAACTATGATAAGAGATAGACAACTCTCTTGAATTTAGAGCTAGGTAATTAGTGATTTAGATATAGGCCCCCAATCATCCAGATACAGGCCACCAACTTAAGGATGCCCCCTATAACAAGAATAATGGCCTCCCCTCAGTAAATAGTGACTGCATTAAGTAATTCCCACAATAACCCCTTATCTTCGGCCAAGTTCCCAATAGCATTTGCTTGTGAAATGATGTTTTTGCCCATTTTTTTCTCCAAGGTACATAAAAAAACTTAAAAACAAACATGAAATTAATAATTTTCAAGAAAAATATCATAGAAAAGATAAATAATAAATAATAATTAAAATGTTTACAACATCTATCCGTCGGTAATTCACAAGCATTCGATAAATTCATAAATACTACTAACAGAATTAAATAAATATGAGACACAAAAAGTTAAACACGGTCACTGACATCCTAAATCCGCTAGCAGGGAACCACCATGGTGGAATGGATGTTCTTTCTCCCATGAACGCTTAAGGTTTGGGTTCAAAACCTCGTGAAAACTTGTAATACCTCCCTCTATGGAAAGTAATACGTCCCTCTATAGAGGGAATGCTAAAGAGTAGGTTTGAGTAGATAGGGGGTGTCTAGGTGGGTGGTCCTGGCAGTGGGGCCTAGCTATCACTGTAAAATAGAAAATAAAAAATGTCACCTGGCGGAATACAGTCGAGTTGTGACGGCTTTCATTATATTTGCATCCAATTCAATTCATCACGAATTTCATGCTTAACATCCGCATCCAATTCATTATATTTGCTTTAGTGGATGCACAAATGTATGAATTGGATATGAATAACGAATTTGTTTTATAATTAATATTTATACATAATGGAGAGTACAACACAACAAGAACACTTGGGTCATTGCAGGACGGAGAATTAGTCAATACATGCTTAAACAACACAACTTCATGTTTGTTTTGTCACGAGCTCAAAATTATCACCATAACAGGGCCGCCTTGAGAAAGTTTGCCAAGGAAAAACATTGCCCATAGATATAATTAAGACACTTAATTTGTCTTTTCCTCCCGAAGTTAAAAGACTCCAAACATGCTAATATGCTAAGAGGTAAACAATTCTGAAAGCAATTTCATATATCTTTTCAAAAATCCCAATCTAATTTAACAATTCTGGATATTCAATAGATTTTCAAATTTACATTCGGGTCCGATTTGCAATCCGTTGGATTTGAAAGATCACATCTACATGTAATCTGTTAACAAACGTGTCCGAATACCAAACGTAAAAATATGGTCGGTCTGGATCGAATCCGCGGATCCCAGTCCCCCTAACGTGGAAAAACTTTGTAATCCACCAAACTGAAGCCTACAAAATTGGTTATAAATTTGGTTTGGGCCCATCCACCAGCGAAACCACCAAGAACCCTTGGATATAAATCGTCACTAACAATTAACAATTCACTCTTTTTCAAAAATTCAATCTCAACCGTTAATTGCTTTACATTTAGGTCAGCATCACTAACCCTAAACATAAACCCTGAGAAGCTGCAGCTCTTCACAGTATAAGTAAGAGGCGATGAAAGAAAAAACCCAAACATACGTTCTTTTCCCTTCAGATCTTGAAACCCTAAACCAGAAAAAAAAAAACTACATATTAATGATTTTCTATTTTGAAGCATGGATCGATGATGTTCTTCCATCAACAGCAGCAACAAAATCTTGACATATATTTCTTCAACACCACCACCAACAACATCTCTCCATCGCATTATGATTTCTCCTCTCAAAACCTTGATATGCACCCAACTTATCTTCCAATATTGCGATAGGGAGCGGATTAGGAAATAATGCTATTGCTTCGTTATCAAGCTCTATTCATGCAGTTGTTGGGATACATGCACGGGAGGATTGACATATGATTCCTTGAGATGGGACGACATAGGGATTCATGTAATAAAATAAATAAATGTATGTTTCTCTTATACAAAAAATTTCATTTATGTACTGCCTAAAGAAAATGAGATGTATATTGATTTTTTTTATCAAATGATGAAGGTTTACGTTCGAGATGTACTGATGTAATGGAAATTCAGTAACAGTAGATCAAAGATTTTTGTTTGAAATTTAATTTAATTTAATTTACTCTCTTAAAATTTTCTAAGCTTGTTACTTAGTTCATTTACTGTAAAATGTTTGTGGAATTGTGTCTGAATGTAAAGCTATTTGCTGGTAAATTTGGTGTACGCTTCTCTTTACTAAAAGTAATTGTTAGCCTGAGCAACAACTAGATTCTGGTGAAGGAAAAATTTCTAAGCAAACAACTGAATTATGTGTTATTGGGGGATTCCTTTAGATTGTTTATTCCCATT
The DNA here is from genome assembly GCF_003573695.1 of Papaver somniferum. NCBI lineage: Eukaryota > Viridiplantae > Streptophyta > Magnoliopsida > Ranunculales > Papaveraceae > Papaver > Papaver somniferum. Next base: position 175,343,066 of record NC_039362.1, on the reverse strand, counting down.
GAATTTTATCTTCAAAACCGAATCATTTTCATTATTCACTTACGGGTTTCATCTCTTGCGAATTTGGGGTGCAGTTCTTTTAGACATAACTCACTAAAGTGTACAACTTTGAGATGGATATCACTATACAATCACATGTGATCTGATTTGCATGAGTAAAATTATTAGGGCTCGGGAGGATCACATTAATATAGTAGAACTTTCCGGCATCTGATACACCGGAAGAGAATATTCTCATTTGTTACTGGCTTTCACTCCGGAAAGTAAATAGCTTTCAAAACTCTTCCGTCCTTGCACTCATTGTGGAGAGGCAGGTTAGTTAGAACCAATGTAGTTAATATCGGATATCGGTTTATCTCGACCAGGACCGATACACTGGTATGATTTTATATCGGGGATATTATCGTTCAAATATCGGTATAATATCGGTTTCAAATTTAGAGACTATAATTTTATAGCTATCATCAATTTTATCAAAAAAACACGAGAGTAATTTCAATAACTTTAAAGTTCACTACCTAAAATGATAAATAAACAAGTTCTATCTAGAAACAGGAGAGTAACTTCAACAATTTAAAAGTTTACTGCCTAAAATGGTAATTAAACAAGTTAAAAGTTCAAACCAAAAACAGGAGAGTAACTTCAACAACTTTAAAGTTTACTACCTAAAATGGTAATTAAACAAGGATATTACAGTCTTATTCAAAATCATACGAGCCATTATTGATATCATCATCTTCAGTAACTCCATTAGCTCCATCAAGTAGTCCATAATCTGTGTCTAGCATCAATTGATCAGTATCATATCCATCATACTCAGAGTCAGTTGGGTAAGTAGACTTATTTCGAGAACTACATGCACCTCTACTACCAACTGGCCGACTTTCTTCACCAAGAATATCTTGCAAATCATCCAACGTTACATTATCACCTTCTACCGCCAAGTCTTCCAAGTTCTGTGGATCCAACCATTCATCATTTTCATCATGCTCATCAAGAAAAATAGGATCACGAAATATCCCTGATATATCGGCCGATACGGCTAATATCGGACGATATTATCGTCAAGATATCGTATCGCCGATACAATGCTTATCCTACCACTCCAAGGCCGATATCCGAAATATCCCCGATATATCGGCCGATACGGCCGATATTGACTACACTGGTTAGAACCACAGCGTTTACACTCATTTCTCGGTTGACTCAGTTAGGTCTTTGATAAACCTATTCAACTCAGTACAACCTAACCCTTTAAATAGCCTCCACGTGTATTCGACCATAATTACAACAGCGAATCGACCAAAAGGTAGGAACTATTGTGAATTGAGCAAAAGTTAACGTTTGGAATCCTTCCAATTTCCAGAAAACAGTTTGGTCTGGCTATCTAGAGAAGATTTTCTAAAGTGAATATTAATTTGAAGCTTTCTACCGTCCAAACCGGGAGTTGAATGGTGGGCTATCGCTTCTTTGTAATGGGGCAGACTGGTTTCAGCAAGGTCGCAACTCATTTTAGAATAAAGCCTTATACCCATTCGAATGATCCTACGGTCAGCATCTATTAGGATATGGGCACTGATCAGGGTTCAGGAGGATTCACTATACTATATATGTTAACCTAGTGACCTATAGCAAAAGGGAATGTGTCTAAACGGCGGAGAAAAACCTTAGATTCTTTTTCCTCCAACTCTAGAGCTACAACAACAGATCTCTGTTCTTTCATCCGAAATATGTTGATGGAAATAAAACAACGATGGCTGATTGTTCGTTTATGCAGCATCATCAACAACAGAAATAACTTATTGTCAGAATGACTTGTCCTCTCAATCTTTCAATTTAGATGGCGGCCGAGAGGTCTCGTATCTGGTATATCTGCTAGTTCCTCTCAATTGTGGTGTAGAAAATACTTGTACTATGAAAGATTTAGTGAAGAAAATTGTAAGGATGATTAAAGATCTTTGTTGTTTTTTTTCATTTTGATGATTTATTTCTTCTCATAAATTTATTTATTCTCCTGTAAAAGTTAACATTGTTCTTGAGAAAATCTAGATTTTGCTTACATTAACTAGTATAATTGCTATAAATTTGGTCTGGATTCAGATTTGGATTCAGCCAATTTCTGAAATCTAAACAACAACCGAATCTGTTCATGGGAATTCCTTCAGTATCATTGTCAAACGTTGTCTTCTTACTGTTTTTATGTTTTTCTCGTAGTAATTTCATTCTCCTTGTTCAAATTGAGTCAGATTAGGTATTTGGACATGACATTGAGTCGATTTTTTAAGAATCACTGCACTCCGGAGCTATAACAAAATAAACACCCACCAATCAAGCATATTATAAAAACAAAACAATTACAGCCATATCAATTCCATCTCCAAGTATGTGCCATGTGTTTTCAATTCGGAAAACAACCCCGTTGGTCAATTTGAGTCGAACATTGACCCAGATCGCTCTTTGAAAGGGGATTCAATTCAATCCAACCCTTAAAAACCTAGGGGAAGCAAAAAAAAAAAATTCTAGGGGTAGAGGTGCAACTATGATAATATGGGCTTAAAAACCCAATAAGCTAAAAAAAAAATGCGCTAAATTAGGCTTTGGAGCCAGTTGGCCAGGGTGTTGCGAGGATTTCATCCGTAATCCGCGGATTTAATCGGGACCAATCGTATTTTTGCGGATGGATGTCCGAACCGTTCGTTGATGGATTAGATGTGGATGGAATTTTTAGGATCCAATGTATTACGGATTGGGTCCGGATGCAACCTTGAAAATCCGTTGGACATCCATAACCGTTAGATTAATGATAATTATATAGCTTTTAGAAAATATATAGATAGTTTAGGAATAGGCAGGTTCTTATGGTGTTTGCTTGGAGTGTGGTTCATGGCACTTGTATATTTGTACACACATATAGAATGGGCAGGTTCTATAAGAAATCGTCTATATTGGTTTTACTTTTTAATTGTAAATTTTAATTAAAACAAATCCATTGGATTATCCGTACCCAATCCGTTCGTCCGTGCATCCACTGGATGCAAATCCTTTGGATGTTGGATTGGATGCGGATGCCAAAATTGAAATACTTAATTAATTAGATTGGATGCGTATGAGGTAAAAACCGGTCCATATTTGCCCATGCTCACCCCTACAGGGTGCACACCATTGCTATACACTGGCTCCGCCTCTATATGATAACTTTCTCGGTCAGCTATGTAGACAGTCACAAATTCTGATATCAGCCGTTAGATTGAAAATCAGTGGTCATTTTATAACTCAAACCTAAACGGGCAAGTTATGCGAAACTTAGAAAGCTCTTCTTAGGATTTTCTTATTTTTATCTTCGAACCCTAACTCTAAAAATGGAAATGAAATAAAACCCTATATTGTTATACACCTAATTTAGTTCTGATAAATCACATCCGTCTAAACGATCCTAGATATGTACGTAAAAACGATCTACGGGTTATGTGCGCGGAATTGGAAACGATCTGGTGAGACCTACCGACTTAACCCTTCAACTAAGGGAAGTGAGACTGATTTGTTTATGTAACTGTATGACCATCTCGTAAATCATATGGGTCCTAATCGTAGGACTGTTTTATACATTTTCCTCAATTATTCGTAAGCAAATCATGTTGTCTTATATATCAATTGATTGGAGTATTTTTTATGATGAATATGATAAAATTTTACTGATTATGCAGGAAAATGCATGAAACATCCCCCAAATGAGTCAAATTACCACCTCCCCTTTGAGTGGTCAGCCATCCACGTATACTCCACATGTATCAATCAAAATCACAGTCGTAAGATAGGTATCAACTGTTGGATCAAATAATCGGACGGTTATCTATTAACCCTAATCTCATTTGGGTTGTTCTGTGTTGTATATAGAGCGGCTTCTAACTCTTCTTGATTGAAAAACTAAGCAGCGTCAGAGAGAAATACATAACCCTAATTCTCTATTTCTTCTCCAATCCACAAAAGCAAAGTAACAAGAGTAGTAGACCTATGATCATCAATAGAAATCAAAACCAAGCAAATTGATATCTCCTCTCAATAATTTATTTTCGAGTGGTAATAGGGTCCCTTCTCGATTTTTGGTTGCAATTAGAACATGAATCTGTTGGAAGAAGAATATCATTTGGAGTCGATTTCTTTGATTCCAGAAACAACAATGTTTGTCCATTGTCTCAAATTATTATGTCTGAATGTAATAAAGCTGATCGGCATCTAATTGTAAATTTGGTATGATTCTAGTAAATCAAATTATTTTTGAATATTGTGAACACGTAAATCACGAAGGCATCTATATGTTCACTAACAATGTTTGCACTCTAGGTACATACTCGCACTGATGATACGATTGCATTGATTCCTTGGCGTTAACGCAGGGGAAGATAAAGAAAACGAAGTATAAAAGTAAAACTCATGGAACGTTCGGCGAATATAAAGTGCTGGAATGTAAATAAGACTGCGATTTACGTGGTTCAGCACTAAGGCCTACATCCACGGGGTTGTTGTTTCACTATGTACTTGATGGTTACAGAGATAGTCGAGTGACTTTGGAGTTTACATAGATCTGTGTACTGTAAAAGACAAACTTACACTCACAATCCTTCTTTCTCCTTCTCTCCCTCTTTTTTCCGATACCCTCACTCTTGGTGGAGAGGGGGTATTTATAGGGCTAGAGTGTGGGACCCATTTCTGAGGGCCGTTGGAACCTTATCTTCTTGTGCTTTGTGTCCATCACGCGGAGGTCTTCGTTCATTTCTTGATCACGCAGAGTCATCCTCGTTCGTTCCACGGGCTGATCGACACGTACACTGCTCAGAGTGTTTAATGCGGGTGGTTGAGGCGCCTGCTCGTGTCAGACAAGTGTCTTCTGCCCCTGTCACGTCCATGTCAGTCGACCTTTTCTTCACCGTTGATCTTGGCTTCTTTTGGGGATGAGATAAAGTAACTCTTCGGGAGTTATTTGGTGCTCCGCAGTACATCGTGTTTTTGATACATCTCTTATCTTCTGCCCTTGGATTTGTTCGAGAAAAGATCCGACGTCCACGGGATGGGCTTCTTGGATGTGGGCGTGTGTCATCATGTTTTGATGGCTTGGTCCGCATGCTCTCCACGTGTCTTCCTACATACACGTGTTTGATGGTGAAATATGTACACACAATTTGCCCCTTTTCTTTGGGTTGAGTGTTTAGTGGAAGCATTGAAGAAAACAGACGTTACATATTCTTCCTCTCTCCTAATAACTTCTCCTAGATACTTGGGCACGTTTATCACTCGTTCATTAACTGCTCATTTAATGGGCACGTTTCCCATTCCTCCATTAACTTCTTTATTTCGAGTATATTAAGTAGAGGAGAAAAATTAATTTCATTCTCCTTAAAAATTAATTTCATTCTCCCTGTCAGTCTTCATTATTTGTTCTTCAACCATTAAATTCTCTCTGCCCTAGAATTAATCACGCTCGTTTCTTCTTTGTTTCTGGTTTATTGTCTTCTTTTGGGATTTTATTTGTGGTGGTAAGGTTTCTTTTCTTCGTCTCTGTTGTTTTAAGTTGTGTTGATTGAGCTGAAACAAAATTTTCTGCTGCTGTCGTACCTTGCTTGTGATGAAGAACACCTTTTGATGTATGTATGCTAGTTTTCCCCTGTTCTTCTTCTCAAGTCGAGGAGGCCATTGTTGCACTTGTATTGATTGAACTTTTAAGTTAGGGTTTTAGGGTGTACATGTATGTATGCTAGTTTTGGGGTTTCTGGGGTTTGTTGAAATGAACTGGTAATTTTGTTGTTTTTTTATCTTTGTTGATGCCCTCGTGTTTGCTTCTAACTTTTTTTTGTTGTTCCTCTTCGCAGCCATGTCTGACCATCCGCGACTTCCATATAAAGCTTCGGCTTCTAGTCTACCGAGATCCCCTCCATGTAAAGAGTCTGATAGATATCCACCTGGGGGAGATTTCTCTAAATTGTCTCAAATGGATCCTCGCGGTAATAAAGTTTCATCTTCTTTTGGGACGAGGGTCTCTCCTCCTAAGAAAGGGGATCCATCGAAGAGTCCTTCCGGGTCTCAAAACGCTGCCAGTCGCGCTGCTGCTTGCCCTCGTGATGACTCTGGGTGTACACAGACACGTACTCGCGGTGGCACCTTCGATATCCCCCCTCTTCGTTCCATAGTGCCCGTGCAGCACCCTCTGCCGCCGCCTCCACTACTTTCTTTCAAAGGGAAGAACTCCAAAGGTGGTGCGCTGAGAGCTGAATCGTCTAAGAATCCTCCTTTGAAAAGAAGAGCTTCCGAAGCTTTTGTTGGTTCGTCCGATCCCGCGGAAGAGGATGAGGTTGCCACGGTGATACGCAACGTTTCGGTCAGAAAGAAGAAAGTTACGTTCAAGCACATTGACCTTGAAGTTTTCAAGGAAAAGCATGAGCTTCAAGCCTTCGAGGTTCGTTTCTATGCCCCTAAGGATGATATTACTTACGAGCTCATCTCGAAGTATCAGTTTGATGAGTTTCACCTGCTGACTACGGTTGGAGCCTTCGAGGCGGGTCTTATGCTGCCGTCGTACAAGGCTGGTGATTCCTTTTATTACGATGTGCTGGCTGGTCGTGAAGGCTCTTCCACCAATACTCACAGTCGTTCCGTGTCGCAACTATCGGGGAATTATATCCGCGCACTGAGGGAATGTTATCTGCGGATTAAGGGGGAGACGACGATGACATGTTACGTACCAAATCCCGCTGTGAGGGAGTGGTATACTCCTGAAAACTTCAACAACTCCTTTGGGGATTATGTCAATAGTAGGAACCGTAAACCGTGGAGTGTTAGCCTTCGGAACCTTGCTGCTCCTCGGGGCGAAATTCGTCTGTTAAGTGAGGTGAGCGATGCCAAACTAAAATACGTTCTGGGCACCGAGGGGTCGAGTCAGCGGAAACTTTTTCCCGTGCGTGAAAGAATCAAACGTGACCATGATTATGAGTGGTACGCCACTGTTATTGAAATTGTTGGTCCTTGGGCGTATGGTTGGATTCCCGGTCCGCGCGGTTGGCGTCCTTCTAGGAGTAGCAGGCCTCGTGAATCTCCTCCTGCTCGTTATGGAGATTTCTGTCCCTGGCGTTTAAACTTCGAAGGCATGAACTTTCCTTATGCTCTCGACGTCGTTGAAGGAGATGAGGAGGAAGGTTCTGGTGCTATACTTCCACCGAAGAGTGTCACTACTGCCAAGGTGTCGAAAAATAAGAAGATTGGGCCCAAGCAGTCTTCTACCATTGTGACGGGTGAGGCTGAGGTTCATGAAGAAGTTAGCAGTCCGGTGAACGAAGAGTTTGCCGAGGATGAGGAAACGTCTGATGGGGAAGAGCGCACTGATACTTCCCCTCCTAATGTAGAGGAAGAGATTGGTGCGGGTTGTGATGGTGTTGAAGTGAGAAATAATACCGCGGTGGCTGACGTCAGTGTTATCGCGGACATGTCTGCTCCTGCTGGTGAGGCTGCGGAAACTCTCCCCACCATTTCTCAAGAGTTCTCCTTTGACAGGATTTATTCCGCAGGGGAACTCTTTGACGATGCCCTCGATTTTCCCGAAGGCTTTTCTTTGCTTTCCCCCAATGATGATTGGGATGTGCTCGGGGGTTCTGGTAAGGAAGACGCTGCTGTTCAGGATGAGGGCGCGGATGATCGCAATGCGCATGTTGATGCCGAAACTTGTGCCGATGGGGCAATATCAGCAAAGGGGAAGTCTGTGGTTGACTCGCCTTCCGAGGATTTCCCTCATTCGTTGACGTTTGAGGGTGAGGATGCCATAATGGATTGTCTCAAGAAAAAAGGTCTGCTGTTTGTCCCCCATCACTACAAAAAAACCAACCAAAGGCTACTTGACTAATGGTAGTGGCCTATTCAAATCTTTAGTTTCCTAACAATTTATGCAATTAATGTTAGTTGCCCAGGCGTAGTGGCGTAAGAGGGTGTTGTTTTATGTTTAAAGCAACAAGTTCGCACTGGTTAGTTGGTCCCCATGTCTAAAGCTACTAGTTTGGCTAGTTGGCCGACAGATGTCACCTAATAGGTAAAGTCACTAATTTGTGTAGTCGTCAGGTTATTAGCGAAAATATTAAGGCAACAACTATCTTTTAATTGTTTAATAGATTTTGCATTTAGAGATTCATCTAATGGACAACAACATAAAACCACTGGCTTTTGTAGTAGTCGTTTCATATGCCTAATGGTTTAAGACACTAGTTCTTGTCTAGTTGTGGTTTAAGACACTAGTTCTTGTCTAGTTGTTCAATAGGTCACGGATAAATTATTTCATGCATTTGCAAAAATATATATGCAACTAAGTTTTAGTAGCCAATATTTTAGGATACAAAGTATCTCTAATAGTCTCTAGTAGCCAAATGGCTAAAAGCTACTACCATTGCAGCAACAACAGTAGCCAACTCATACATGAAACCAACTTCGGAGTTCCTAAACTTAAAGAGCCACTAGTTCTCTAGATTTTAAATAGGTAATGCTACTAACATCTCAAATGGACCGGTGAGAGGGATGATCTGGGCTTGACCGGTGCTACGGACCCAGGCCCGGAAAAAAAGTCCATCCGTAAATAACTTCCCAAATTTAATGCATTACCAAATATTAATAAATAAATATTAATTGAATTTCTATAATTAACAATAAATACTAAAAAAAGAGATATACTAAAAATAATTTTTTATTTAATAGCATTCGTTAAAACAAAGAAGTTTCCAAACAAAAAAATCAAGAATATCGTAATCCCACCCGAGATATCAGGACCACAAGACCAAAAAAAAAAGAGAAAGTTCTTCTAAGATCTAAGCTAGATCTTTCTAAAAAGAGACTCTAAATAACAGAAATAATAAATGCATCTAAACCTCAAAATATTCTTCTTCATCATCCTCTTCGAGTTCCCTGTCCGGATTCTCCTCGTCACCTTCTTCTTGACCATCTGCAAAGGCCTCTACATCCTCCTCTTCAGCTTCCATATCACTACCTTCAAAGGCATCTCGATGTTCATGAATTTTACTCCCGTGCACATCAGCATTTTCATCATCATCTTCCGCTTCATCTTCAGATGATAATTCCATAGCCGGCATGCCATTTTTAACAATATATTCATTCAACCACTTCTTTGTCGCGTTCGGACCTGTTTCTTTCTTAAGCCTTTTGTTTTCCTGTTCCAAGGATGCCATTCTTACTTTCAATTCGGCAATTTCTTCTTCTTTTTTCTGGTATAAACTGTAGTTAGTTGGATGAGCCTTGCGACGACGTTTACCCGAACATCCAGCATTACGAACTTTGTTAAATATCTCTTCTGGAGTGTCATTAGTTTCTCCCCGATCTGCGGCTTCCTTCATGGCCTTCATTTTTTCCTGCACATTAATTCAAAACACAAATTAATCACAAAGTAGGCAACCAGTTTCAAATGAGTTTAGGCAGGCAATAGCAGGTTGAAGGAAAAAAATAATACTGACTACAAAGTAGAATTCCAGAATAAAGAACCGTACTTAATGTGGACACAATTCACAAAAATTCCCATAATAAAGAACCATACTTATTCACAAAAATTCTACCAGGAGCAGTTTTCACTTAACCGATGATAAGAAACTCAAAACTCTGATATAAAAATGCTGCATATTTTTCTTCACTTAATCTTTTGGCAGAATGAGCACAACAGTGCATAGCATAATTTTGCAATTCTATCTGTGCAAATCATGATTGTGTAAATAATAATCTATAAATAGATACATATCAAACATGTTTCATCAATGAAGGATTATTTCTTACACTCATTTCTTTGCATTTGGGGTTGATTTTCTTTTCAGGATCATGGGTTCGTCGGAAGAAAGTCACTGGATCACAAGGCTCTCCGGCTTGCAGCTTTGAAATGGAAAACATCATCATATAAAACAACATATCATGTAATAAACACATCTGACTCGTAAACAATATCATTAAATAAAACAATTGAAGCAGGCATAATATATACCAACTCGTATTCGATACTAGTGAAACTTTTGTTCCCATTACTGTGGTTGATACCGTTGAGTTGCTTCGCAGCCGCAGCAAGACGTCCTCTTTCAGAATTTTTCTATCGCATGAGGTAAAATGTAAGTTAATATGAAGTTAAGTGTAAGAATGCAGACATATATAAGACAAAATGTTAATAAAAGATCACCCACCCCAACTCTTCAAGTTCAATCTGTATATATAACCTTATGGAAAATCTGCCATAACCAAAACCAAACTCTTGTATATGATGTAAGCTACTTTACATCCACATATAATTTATATTCTAAACGAAAAATACAACAAGAAATGATAGCAAGGGTTTGCAAAAAATGAGTTCAGCTGCATAAGAGTGCCCTTGGCAGTGCATTCTTGTTTTCAAACCAATAATGAAGTGCAATTTTAAGAAAAAAAAGAAAAGATAACTTGTGTAGTGTTTTCCAGTTCCACATATCATACCTAATTGTCCACTCCCATGACTTAAAAAAAAACATCATATGTAAACAGTAAGCAAATAGATATACCTTGAACGCATCGGTGGTGAAGTGCTCACACATGTGAGCCCAATCACGTTTGTTGGGGAAATGTTTGGGAGGGTGTGCCAAAGCCTCCAAATGGCCATCTGATCCAGCGAACCCATCACCCCCAGCTTTTATGTATGCTAGACGAAGTTTGTGCCTGTATGCCTTATAGGCATTCCTCATCACGTCTTTGATCACTTTGACAACCACTTCATCATCAGGAACGAGAATAAAGTGGTCCTATATGGCCGAAAACAACTTATTAGAGATAACAACTAAAAAAATTCTAAACTAAGAATAAAATAAGTAACATTAAGTTATTTATACCCGGACATTCTGGATCACTCGGGCAATCTTCTGTTCAGGCATATCATCAAATTTATCATATGTTAGTGGGCAATTGTCCCTTTGCCTTACCCACGACCCAATAGAGTTTATAATCTCATGTCTATAGTGACCACAAAATTTTTCTTTAAAAACGTACACGCTTACTTTCTCCTTCCCCCTCTTGGCAACCGCAAGATTAGTCGTTTTCTTTCTTGTGGTACGTTGTGTTCGACCTATTTAAGAAACCAAAGATAGCATACAGGAAAATTATTAGCTAGCCAGAAAAAAACAACATTAAAAAACAAAATTCCTCTCACATAAATATACCATCTTGCAGTGAATAGCCAACTTCTTCATTATTTTCTACAGGAGAATTAGACGCTGATCGCGATCGGTTGGGTTGCGAAAAATTATGGTTTTCAGCTGAAGAATCATGTAGATTGTTCCGCTGTTGTGATCGGCGAGATTGCTGCGAAGATGAACTTCGAAGAGCATTATGCTGTGATTGATGAGATGTTGAACTTTGAATAACTTTTTGTGTTGACCGATGAGATGGCTGAAGAGATGCTTGTGTTCGATTATTATGCAATTGATTTGAACGTTGTTGTATTTCATTCTCTGCGGGAGGTGGTACAGAACGGCGACCTTGAGTTCTCATAGGGCTATGTAGACCATTGTATTCCTTCTCCAGATTTCTGTGTACTCCTGTGCGGTGACCTCTAGGGGATATCCTTGGAGTTAACAGAAAATCATTGTTCAGAGGTGATTCCATTGAATGCACCGCGCATGATATTCCACCAGCCCTACTTCTCTCATGCACAGGTGACTCAATTGGTGAACGACTTGGCAGCACAGGACGTGTTCTTCCACCTCCCCTTCCTCCATCCACTGGTGACTCGATCGGTGCATGGCTTGGCAGCACCCGACCTGTTCTTCCAACTCCATTTCCGTCATGCACCATTGACTGAGCTGCTTGCAAGCGACTGCTAAAGTCATTCAATTGGTGTTCTTGTCCCTCCTTGTTTTTGTCTCCTGCAGTATGACATTTAAGTAAGGCATACATATTAATTGCTAAAATTACCTAACAATACACAACATCGGTTATTGGTTCTATAAGGCAGAATTCAAGAAACATTTGAAAAATTCCCGGCACTCTATTGGGCATCAATCAGCAAACACTATACTGTGTACTATTACTTGTCATTGAAAATTATGCAGAAAACGACATGTAAAATTCTAACTCAGTTTACTTGTTCAAAACTGAAAATGTTATTGAGAAAGGAGATTTAGATACAAAAAAAAAGGTTATTGGTTACCAATAAATTGAGATTGCTGCACATTTCTTGGATTTCCTCCCTGTCGTGTGTACATGGGATTCGCAATTGCAGTTGAGGAAGCTTTAGCTCTTCGCTTCTGTTCTTTTTGTTTTTTAGTAGTGGATTCTAGAAAACAACCATGCATATTAATCAACACACAACACAAACAGAAAGTTTATGCCTTCATTGAATCATAAGGTTTATTCTTAATTTACCGTATTTTCGGCGCAAGGCGGAATCCCCAAAAAATAGGTCTCGAGCCATATCTGATGAAATAAAAACACCTAAAAATTATTGAGAATAACAAATCCACAGATATATACATTTAAGCACACAATTCAACAACCATTTGATCCGTAAGATAAATCCTCAAAATGTTGACAAAATCAATTTAACCACTAGAATACATATTGAAATCCATTATACCAGTAATTTTTTTAATACCCAGCCATTCGCAAAACTCAATTCATGAAAGGAACAAGTTATAACACTGAGGCGTAAAACTCAATTCATGACAGTATCAAAACAAGAAAATATTAACCCAAAACATGAAGAAAAAAAACACGAAGATATTCCTTCCAAGATTAATATTCAAAAGAAACATACCAGTAAGAACACAACAACCCAAATTAGATAAGTTCCCTGTCGAAAAAAATACAGAAAAAATCAATTAGGTTTTGATACAAAAAATCAAGCTTAGGGTTTGAAGAGAAAATTGAAAAGAAAATACACCTTCGTAAGATGGAGCTGAGATTGGATTACAATCTTCATGATTTTAGGGATCTTTATATAGCCGAACAGATACACATCAACCGGGAATAATCCCGCCCAAAAAAATTTCAGTTTGAGTTTCATCCCGCTCAAATCAATTTAGGGTTAACTGAGAAAAAATTGAATTTTTTTTCTTCGATATCTTCTTTCCAAAAATCTAGAAACCAAGTTTCCCTTTTTCTCTAACGAATTCTCGAACTTTCCCTAATTTTCAGCCAAAATATTTCACGAAATTTTATCCTTCCTTATCTCGGTTCTCTCTGCTGCTGTGATGGAGACGCCCGCCTGTTATATAGAGAAAGTTTGGTGATAATACCACTTACTCAAGATAAAGATAAGTGAGTTTATTTTTTTCTATAAATATAGACTAACCGTGATTTTTTCATGGTGAAATCACCATGTGAAACACAAAAATGTGGTACCCACAAAAAATCAAAAGGCCACTTCCTATTGTCTCCCGGTGGATCCCAGGAGTTTCTCTCTTGCGGTGACTTCATGGTGTCTAGCACAACCGATCTTTTTATTCCTTAAGGATTCTTTAGAATCCCATGAGTGACACGAGTCAAGGTCTTGAACCTTCTATGTATCGACTTAATTGAGGTCGAGGGAAATACATATAAAACATTGTAATACAGTTCCACATTTCTCTCTTTATCTCTTTTTTTTGTATTATACTAATTTAGTATGTTCATTTAGACTATGATATGTTGGCTACGTGAGCCGGTGATTACACAACAATGCCTTATTTTTATTTTTATTAGTCCGCTTAGGGTTTTTTTTTTTTAGGTTTTGATCACCATAAAGAGAATTAGGCAGATAAAAAGTTCGGAGCAATTGCAAATTACTCTTTCACGTATTGCTCCCGTACAACGATATAGTGAAATGTTTTCAAATTTAAATAGAAAAAGAAATATGTAAAAAAAAATCATGGACCCCAATCCCTTCCCTATCAGGCTACCACTTACATATTCATTAATCTGTCTCTAGCCCAGACCACGATGTTTGAAGCTTGAGTTTTTTATCCTGAATCAAGTTTATTTTTAGTATCTGTATGATGCATAGACGTGATGTAAAGTAGTAACTCATACCCTTTCGTTTCAAAAATATAGACTTGTTTCATGTATAATTTGTACGTGAAATCGGCCTAATTTGTACGTGAAATCGGCCTGTCTCGGCCTATATTTCTGAAACCGAGAAAAACCTTTGTTATGTTTTAGGTTGTGGTGGCAAGATAAACGAAATTTTTATTACACTGTCAGAGAGAGTAAGATAAGAGGTTCTTGAAATTGCTTTTATTCATCCAACCATTAGTAGGGTTCATGATATCTATCATCCGCCATGAAGTTTGGTAAGTACATCCAATTCAATGTAATGTGGAAATAACAAAGTTTGAACATCAACCATTCGTATTTTTTGATCAAGAACAATAACTCTCAATAAAATAAAATGCTGCTTCTTGGATCTGTTTGTAAATTGAGGATAATTAATCTGATTTTGGTACAAACGTTCAAAAATTGAAGTGACCGAGGTACTTCAAAAGTCGTCTGTGATATTTTAAGTTTCGACCATGTTTTCCAATCATTACCAATATCAAATGTTGGACTCTATTGCAATAGATGATCATTTAGGTTATCTTGATCCAGTAGATACACCTTTTGCAAAATCCGATTGATAATCCGATTTTGGTACAAACGTTCAAAAATTTAAGTCACCGAGTAACTTCAAAAGTCGTCTTTGATATTTTAAGTTTCGACCATGTTTTCCAATCATTACCAATATCAAATGTTGGATTACGTTGCAATAGATGATCATTTAGGTGATCTTGATCCAGGAGATACACCTTCTGCAGAATCCGATAGTTAATCCGATTTTGGTACAAACGTTCAAAAATTGAAGTCACTAAGGAACTTCAAAAGTCGTCCGTGAGATTTTAATTTTCGACCATGTTTTCTGATCAATACCAGTATCGAAATCAAATGTTGGACTCTATTGCAATAGATGATCATTTAGGTGATCTTGGTCCATGAGATACACCTTGTGCAACAAATAAGTACTAATTAAATAACCAGATTATATGAGGATAGTTAATCCGATTTTGGTTCAAACGTACGAAAATTGAAGTCACCGAGGAACTTCAAAAGTTGACAGTGATATTTTAAGTTTCGACCATGTTTTCCGATCGATACCAATAATAAATGTTGGACTACATTGCAATAGATGATCATTTAGGTGATCTTGATCCAGGAGATACACCTTCTGCAGAATCCGATAATTAGTCCGATTTTGGTACAAATGTTCAAAAATTGAAGTCACCAAGGAACTTCAAAAGTCGTCTGTGAGATTTTAATTTTCTACCATGTTTTCTGATCAATACCAATATAAAAATCAAATGTTGACTACATTGTAATAGATGATCATTTAGGTGATCTTGGTCCATGAGATACACCTTGTGCAACAAATAAATAATAATTAAATAACCTGATTATATGAGGATAGCTAATCCGATTTTGGTGCAAACGTTCGAAAATTGAAGTCATCGTGAAACTTCAAAAGTCTTCTTTTAGAATTTAAGTTTCGACTATGTTTTCCGATCAATGCCAATATCAAATGTCGGAATACATTGTAATAGATGATCATTTAGGTGGTCTTGGTCCAGGAGATATCTATGGCCTTGTAAAAAAATTTGTTATTGGGACTTATCAAATGCACTAATAAAAATAATGCACGTACTAAGAAAGAATAGTAATAGGAACTGCGAATCCATTTTTCTGATATCTTGTTTGATAAGGATGAAAAGAATAGTAATAGGATATATGGTAGAATATCTATGCTTGTTGTAGTTAGTGTTAGACTATTCTGCCGTCTATATCGATGACGAAAATGAAACATCTGTATTGGAGTTTTCTCAAGTTTGTGTAGCTTGCTCCTATAATATATTTCTGAACTTTCTCATTGGCGATGGCAATGCTAATCTCACTTTACTGTTTTCCAGGGATCCCTCCTAAAGTGCATTTGTAAGCTGCTGCCCAGATTAGATTTAAAGAGATTACCCTGGCGTTCAGTATGGATTTCGAAGAAGATGAAACTATCGACAAGAGTTGGTTGGAACTGCCAAGAAACCATCTTGACTATGAAGCGGGTGTCAAAAATTTCATGAAATTTGCGTGTCGCGACTTAGAACTAGGGGAGGAAATATGGTGTCCGTGTAGAAAGTGCAATAACAAAAACTTACTCAAACCAAGTAAGGTGGAGGCACATATAATGTGGAAAGGGTTTCTGCAAGGATATGTCCATTGGATATACCATGGGGAGGGTGAGGAGGAGGACTATATGTCTACTGGTACTGTGATTTGGGATGAAGACGACCGAATGAAGGAACTGATAAATGAGATGGTGCCTGATTATGATGAAGATGCTCCAAAAGACGAAGCTTCAAATTTTTACCAGGTACTGGAAGATGCAAAGGTTCCACTATATCCTGGTTGTGAAAAGTACTCACGGTTGTCCTTTACTATACACTTGCTTCACATCAAGTGCCAAGGTGGTCTGAGCATCAAGTGGTTTAACGTGCTACTGAATCTCTTGATCAAGGCATTTCCAGATGCCAAACTTCCAAGGAACTTTTACGAAGCTAGGAAAACAATCAGTAACTTGGGTCATAGATACACTAAGATCGATGCTTGTCCTAACGATTGCATGTTATATTGGAAAGATGACGCGGATAGAAATGATTGTCGGGTATGTGGTGTTTCTAGATGGAAAACCGTTTCATCTAATACTAATAACGGGTCAGAAAATAGAAGGACACCGAAAGGGAAGAAGATTCCTGAAAAAAAACTAAGGTACTTCAACTTGAAGCCCAGACTTCAAAAGTTATTTATGTCTCCACAGCCTGCTACTGATATGCGATATCATGCTGAAGAACGTATCAATGATGGACTTTTGAGACATCCTGCTGATGCGAAGACATGGAAAAACTTTGATAAGAGGCATCCAACGTTTGCAGCTGACCCTAGGAATGTGAGACTTGCATTAGCAAGTGATGGCATGAATCCTTACGGAAATATGATGAATCCGCATAGTACATGGCCAGTGGTTCTAATCATCTACAACTTACCACCATGGGAGGTTATGCAAGAGCAAAACTTCATTTTGTCTATGATAATTTCGGGACCCAAGTCACCGGGAAATGATATCGATGTTTATTTACAACCCCTTATAGAAGAATTGAAGGAATTATGGTACGTTGGTGTTACCACTTACGATGCTTCGAAGAAAGAGTATTTTCAGTTGCGCGCAGCATTGCTTGGCACTATTAATGACTTTCCTGCACTAGCTATGCTCTCCGGGTGGAGCACCAAGGGGTCCTTAGCATGTCCGTGTTGTGGGTCCGACCCATGTTCAACTCGACTGCGGTATGGAGGTAAGTTTTGTTACATGCAACATCGTCGGTTCTTGCCTGCTGATCACAAGTGGCGACAACAGACAACACCCTTCAACGGGGAAAAAGAGCTTAGAGAAAAACCACATCTAATGAATGGGGATGAGATAAATCATCAGTTGGCACATTTTGAGCAAGTAGAATTTGGTAAGAATGCCAAACAGAACGGTCTGACACCAACAGTACCGGTCGATTTTGACCACAATTGGAAAAAAAAAAGTGTATTTTTCGGGAAGAGTTGCCATATGTGAGCACAATTTTGTGTTTCCATAATCTTCACGTGATGCACATTGAGAAAAATATCTTGGAAATTTTGTTGGGAACAGTAATGAAAGTAGAAGGGAAGACAAAAGACAATATCAAGGCCCGTTTTGATCTCAAGGATATGGGAATAAGACCGGAGTTACATCCGAAAAAAAAAGGAGACAAATTTGTTATGCCACCAGCTAGGTATGTGATGTCCACGAAGGAGATGGATACTTTTTGTAGGACTTTGAAGGATATCAAGGTTCCCGATGGATATTCATCAAATATTTCTCGTTGTGTTAATGTTAAAGATCGAAAGATTATGGGTCTGAAAAGTCATGACTGCCATGTGCTAATGGAATGCTTACTGCCAATCACGTTACGAGGATTACTTCCTGAGGATGTGTATGACGCAGTGAGTGAGCTTTGTATGTTTTTTAAAGCGTTGTGTACACAAGTTCTCAACATAGCGGATCTAGACAAACTAGAAGACATAATTGCAATTACTTTGTTCAAGTTGGAAAAAATATTCCCCCCGGGATTTTTTGCCGTGATGATGCATTTGCCAATTCATATACCACAACAAGCAAAGGATGCTGGTCCAGTTCAATATCGTTGGATGTACCCGATTGAGAGGTATGGTTTAACCATTTTCTGTATATTCTGAATTCTAAATATTAATGTTAATGATAGTTTTCTTACATCAGTTCAAGAAAACAAATATACGATTCTTAGATACTTCACACACATTTTTTCTGTACTTTTTGCAGTGTATATTTGTACAATTTTACTTAAATTACGCCAGTGAATTCTAATAAGAATTACATTTTAGGTATCTGCGCAAGTTAAAGTCTTATGTGCGAAATAAAGCATGTCCAGAAGGCTCTATGGCTGAAGCATACTTAATAGAAGAGAGTCTCACTATGCTTACGCGATACTTGAACAGTACTTATACAAAATTCAATCGGGTCTCAAGGAATGAGGATTATGAACAACCACCCTCACGTGAGAAATTAGTCGTTTTCAGACAATCTGGTCGGCCCATTGGAGCTGAAACTTTGGGAACGCTTGAGGACTCAGAAATGCAACAAATCCAACTTTATGCTCTGCAGAATACTGCAGAAGTGGAGCCGTACGAGAAGTATATACGTTTTGTTTTGCTTTTAAGGCCAATAATCTTTAAATTGTGTCAATTCAGTAGTGAACTATATGAAGCATTCCACTTACAGTGAACATAGAGAAGAATTAAAAAGGCGTGGAATAAGAGATGCTGGCGTTGAAAGAAGACACAAGGAAGAATTTCCTTTTTGGTTTGCCAGCAAAGTAAGTGCGTTTATATATACTCAAACACAATAAATGTTTTTAGGATTTCATAACCTGAACTAATATATGAATATATGTACATGAATAGATATATCAACTGCACAAAAATGGTATGGTGAGTGATGAACTCTATTCGCTGAGTCAAGGTCCTAATAAAGAATGTTCGTCTTTAAACGGATACATCATCAACGGGTTCAGATTCCATACAAAAGCGTGGGAGATGCGACAGAAGACATAGAATAGTGGAGTATGTATAAAGGGAGGGGAAAGGTGAAGATGATGATATGAATGATTATTATGGAGTGGTATCTGAAATTATCGAGGCACGCTATTTAAACCAATTACGAATTCTTTTTTTCAAATGCAATTGGCGTCCGGTTGCAAATCAAGGTGGCTCCAAAAGAGATAGCTACGGATTTACTTGTGTTAATCTCAACAGAACCTGTTATGCGAATGAACCATTTGCGTTAGCGCACCAAGCAAAACAGGTTTTCTATATGAAGGACATAAAGAATCGACAATTGGAAGTGGTTATAAAAACACGACCTCGCTGCTCTTATAACATTCCAGAAAAAAATTCAGTGGAACTTATTGCACCAGAAAACTCGAGTTCTGATGAAGCGTATCAAGAATGGTATTCAAGTTATTCAATCAACGATCTTAGACGAGTGCCCCAACAAGATCACAATGAAAATATGGTTTGGGATAGGACTGATGTTCTACCAGAAACCATCAGCCATAAAGAAGTAATAGCTGCCATCCAAAGACAAGAGGAGGAGGAGGAGGAAGCTGATAGTGACGCAGTTTACACCACTGACGAAGACGATGACTTTGAACTTGGAGATATGGGATTCTGATAGCCTACATTTTGGGAAGGTGATGTTTTTGCACGCTATGGTGGAGAATGCACCATAAGAACAATGCTCCAGAGGTGCGGTTGCTACCGTGAATAAGGCATTTCTCCATGGGGAACCTGGTATGCATATGTGGATTCAATAAGACTTTTGGTTAATAATCTAGCGTAATGAAATAGTTCTTTTTTTTAAGCTTTATCCACAAATAATGAGCAAGACCAATCGATTATCCTTTTATCCCAGTACTCTACTCTTCTGACATTTAGCGAAGTTATATATTTAAGTTACAACCCTAACGTGAAAAGAGTGCTTGTCTTTTGTATGCTTGCAACTTTTTTCGCATTATTTATTATTCCTTTCAAATTGGACCGAAATGTTATAATGCCGCAGCCGGCACTCAGCAGGCCATCCCATGTTCCATCTGATTTTTTTTTTCTGTATTTCAAATATACGTACCACTAATTTTAATATTTTCTTGGATATTGATATTACGTACCAATTGGCTTGGTAATTGTTTGAAATTGGTTTAGCACTGACGCATGGTGTTTAAACAACTTTATTACTAAACAACAATATCATCTATACAAATGTGATCACAATAACATGCGTGCCTAGATTTTGATCTTAGAGAACTTAGCGACAAAGCTTCACTACACCAACAACTTAGTCATTCCCTTATTAAATTAATATCTCTTCTTTAAGTTAAGCTACTAAGAATCCTAAGTTGTTTCTTGGAAGTAGCTCAATGAATATGCCTACTGTAGTTGGCATGGTTAGTTCCCAAAGTTCTATTCAACTAGGCTTTCTGGTAGTTGTGTTATTTTAGTCGCTGAATAGAGGGTTAGGTAACTAATATCCCGCCGTTGTTTTTTTCCAAGTGGTTGAATGTCTCAAGCTACTAGCGCATTTGTTTAGTTGGCGCATACTTATTTCTAAAGGGTTTTAGAAACTATAGTTGCTTACCGTTTAGTGGCTCAAATCAATACACCACCACAGTTGCCTTTCCTAGTGTCTTAAACTGTGAAGCAACTAAATTTTTTCTATTGTTGGAAAATTTTAGTAGCCTTTGGTCAGTTTTTTTGTAGTGCATCCTGCCCCGGTGGTTGTTGGTGAGAAGGATTCCGATGCTTATACCCGTCGGATGATGGAACTATCTTCCGAGGCGCGTGTATCTGAGATGTGGGGGAGAAGCTTGAGTGTTCCCGAATCCACCCTCGTATCGGATCCTCCCACTTCTGTTGCCGACATGATGGCCGTAGCCGATGGGTACCAATACGGTTTTCCCCAGCAGCGTGTCTTGGAGGTAAGTCTTCGTACATATCTCTTCGGTGTAATAATGTTTTCCATTTGATGTGTAGATGATGAGGAGTGAGAATTGTAACCATGTGTTGTATCAATTCTTTAAAGCGAAATCTTTGAAGCTGGAGGCCAAGCTTCGTCATAGAGAAAAGGCCTTATCTGCGGCTGAGGTGGAGATACAAGAATTGAAGAATAGCCTTAAAGAGAAAGAAAGGATGGGTGCAGCGGAGACTGGTCTTCGTTCAGAGCTTGCCGCCGTACGCGCTGAGTTAGAACAAACCCGCGGCCAAGTTTCATCTTTCACAGGTTTGGTTCTTCTCCATTTTTTCTCTCGTAATTCCTCTCTTCTACTTTGTTGTTCTGTCTGAGTTTCTCCACCCTATCTTCAGTGGGTGGCGTCCCTGAGCTGATATGGCTTCGAAATGAAAGGGCACGGCAAAAATCTCGTATCAAAGAGATGGTCGAGAAAATTAAGAGCGAAGCCAAAAAGTGGGACGCTCGGGCTGAGGGATGACGTGCAAGGTATGTTCAAATGGTTGATATGCAGAATTTGTATAACCATGACCGTACTTTGTTCAATGGTACGCTGCTGTGGACACGTGAGAATCTGCGGGAATCCCGTGAGCGCACTTCATTGTTGGAGTCTAGAATACATCTTCTGGAAGAGGAATTACGAAAGGCTCGCTCCCTTCCTTTTCCGGGAGTTAAGGAGAGCATGTTGTGTCTTACCAGAGAAAGGGACGATGCCAGAGCCGAAGTTGGGGCTCTAAGCAAATCCCTTGCGGCGTCTCGCGCTGAAATAGCCCGCCAGGCTGAGTCTGAGAGAAATCTCGAAGTATGTATGTATAGACTTAGCAAAGGGGTATCAGAGATAAACAACAAAGTCAACCACCTTCGTCACATGGATTCAATGAAGCAGGTAGAATTATATGCCAGTCAATTTACTCTCACCAACCTTCAAATAGATTATAAAAAATTATCCGCGGAATATGACCATCTTGATGAAGCGCGAGATGCGGTTGTTAATGAGTATGAAGAGGCTTCGGCTTGTGTCGAAGGTATAACCCTATTTCGTCGAGTGTGATTGTGTCTTTTCTGTGCTAACTCCCTTGTGTTGTCTTTTTCAGAGCTCGAGGGACAACTCCGCGTTGCAAATGAAAAATTTGAAAAGGCTCAATCTTCCTTAGCCCAACAGGAAGAACAGACTAATCATTTTAAGAGTTTGGCGGCATCCTGCGAGGAGGCCGTTGGTGCTGCTTCTAAAGAAGTGAATCGTCTATCTTCGTTGTTATCCCAAGCCCACCAGCGGACGACAGTTATTATGCATAAGGCTCGGTGTCATTTGGCTGAGGAGACAAAAAAGATGCTGGAGAAGATTTAGCTTGGCCTTAAGACCGAGCATGGCCTCGTGAAGAGCTATCCGCGTCGTCCAGTACCTGCCTCCTTGCCTGGCTCCTCGGGAACCTCATCTGGTGGGAGAGTCCCTTCAACTCTTCGGAAAAACCTTGCTGATGGGGCGGCATCATCTAAGTAGAGGCCGCGGCATCATTAGCCTTCCGTTAGATTTTGCTAGTATTTTGTAAAAAAAATATTTTTGATGTGTATTCCTTGTATTGGCCTTGCCGCTTTTTGTAACCAACCTTTATGAAATGGATCATTTTTTTGATATACCTGCAAAATCAGTTTGTTGTTTATTTTAAGCATTGTGAGGAAGGACACTAAAAACAAAAGAAGAGTTTTTTTAAGTGTTTGGGTGAGATACCGAAGGGAGGTACCTTCGTGATCGTCTTGAGACCTGTCACCCTGCTGGCGAACCCTTGGCCAGAGGATTCCCAGACGGTGGGGGTCGAGGCAACGTTCTAGGATATGGGGTAAAAATATTTACATACACCCATTCCGTCGACCCGTTGCCTTAAGATTGGTTGGGTATCTCTTTCTGCTGGGTGTCTTCTCCCCGGTCTTACACTTATGGACACTGATGGGAGAGCCCTGAGAGATTGTAGGTTGACTACTTTCCCCAATATTGTTGATTAGTTTTGTTTACTCGAATTTCAGAAGGCTTGTTTGATTGATAGGTTGAGGCTTGCTACTCCTCGTCCAGAGATAGAAACATGTAGAGCGGTTACGCTGCCTTCTTCTTCTGGGATTCTTCACGCAGATGCAAAGCTGTGTTGTACCTATGGGTAGTATGGTTTGAGCCACTTAGCATTCCAAGGATGTCGGAGAACTTCTCCTTTCATATTGCGAAGATGGTAGGAACCGTTCCCCGCAATGTCGTGTATTATAAAAGGTCCTCCCCACGTAGGTGCTACATTTCCCCATTTCTTTTCTCGTTGGTACTGTGGGATTGTTCTTAGCACATACTGCCCCTCTACAAAATTTCGAAGTTTTACCTTTTTGTTGTACTCCCTTGCTAGTCTTCGTTGATAATTTTCCATCTTCTGCAATGCTGCTTCCCTTCTTCCTTCCAAGTCGTCCAATCTCTCCAACATCATGTGTGTTGTGAGATTTTTCTCCCATGCTTCAGTCTTTGTGGTTGGCATGAGGATTTCTGTTGGGATGACCGCTTCAGCTCCATAAGTGAGGAGAAACGGGGATTCCCCAGTGGCAGATCTTCGTGTTGTCATGTATGCCCATAACACATTGTGCAACTGTTCACACCATCGCCCCTTATGTTCGTCTAATTTCTTTTTGAGGATAAGGGAGAGGGTCTTGTTAGTGTCCTCCGCTTGTCCGTTGCTTTGAGGGTATATGGGGGTGGATTTGTTCTTCCTTATTTTGAAAGTATCGAAGAGCATGTCTATATTTTTCCCTTGTAGCTGCTTACCATTATCGAACACGATTTCTGCTGGTATGCCGAACCTGCAAATGATGTTTTGGAATATGAAAGTAAACACATCCACGTCTCTGATCCTGGATAAGGCTTTAGCTTCCACCCATTTACTGAAGTAGTCCGTGGCTACTATCAAAAATCGTCTTTTCCCTGATCCCTCGATGAAAGGCCCGACGATATCTACACACCATTTTACAAATGGCCACGGGCTACCTACAGAATTTAACGTTGTTGCTGGCGCGTGTATCTTTTTGGCGAAACGCTGACATTCTTCACATCGTCGGGACATTCTTGCGGCATCTTGTATCATTGTGGGCCAGTAATATCCTTGTATTTTTGGTTTGTCGGCTAGTGATCTCATGCCGCTATGATTCCCTGCGTCGCCATAATGGATGTCCTTTAGAATTTGATGCCCCTCTTTTCTGGACAAGCAGCGTAGTAGCGGTCCGAGGAAGGATTTCTTGTACAGGATTCCATCCCGAAGGTCATATCTTCCTGCTTTGGAGAGTATTTTCCTGGCTTGTTTATGATCCGCGGGTAAAGTTCCTTCTTGGAGAAACGCATGGATCACCTTTCTCCAATCATCTTCGTTGCTGAAATCTTCGTCTTGATTTGCTCTTGACAGGATGTCTTCTTCGTCAAAATCGTTATGGATGTCTTCTCCTACCTGGTCTTCGATATTTTCTTCCACTGTATCTTGATTGGTAGCGAAGGAGAATTGTGATGAAATCGAAGCCTCGTATACCCTTGTTATCTTAATAACTTCGACGCTTTTGTCCTTCAGCATAGATGATATATATGTTAGGGCATCCGCGTGCCTGAGATCCCTTCTGCATAAGTGCCGGAACTTGATGTTTGGAATTTGTGATGCCAATGTTTGGACCAAGGCCATGTAAGTTGAGAGGGTGTCGTCATACACATTGTACTCGAGCCCTATTTGCCGTATGACAAGCTGTGAATCAGTTGTCAGTCTTACATCGGTTACCCCCATTTCTATTATTAAACGGAGGGCATGTACGACTTCCTCGTATTCGACGATGTTGTTAGTATGCTCTTTGAATTCTAACCTGAGTGCCTGTACGATCCTTTATCCGGTTGGGGTGGTGATGACGATGCCTATTCCTGCTCCTTCCTTATTTTTGGACCCATCGACGAAGACTTCCCATTGTCTTTGACTCGAGGGTTCGAGGATATCCATTGAATCCTTGCTTTCTTCCTCGGCTTCTGGTATTCCCTCAATCTCCTCGTCGTTGTCCAGGGGGAGGTCTGCTAAGAAATCCGCCAAAACTTGGGATTTTCGGGAATGTTGAATTTCATAGATGATGTTGAATTGATCCAGGTGGGTGTTCCACTTGGCTATTCTGCCCATTTTTCCTGCGCTTTTAAGGACTGCTTCCAGTGGTGCTTTGCATGGGACCCGGATGAAGTGAGTTAGGAAGTAGGTTCTCAGCTTTTGAGTAGCCCATACCAATGCTAGGATAAGTTGTTCGATCTTCGTGTAGTTCCTTTCCGCAGAATTGAGGGTTTTACTGACATAATAGATAGGCTGTTCTATCTTCGTATTGGTTTTGACCAGCACTGCGCTAACTGCATCTTCTGTTGCTGCTATGTAGAATGCCAAAACCTCGTCAGGATCCGGCTTCTGCAGGATCAGAATTGAAGCTAGGTGTTCTTTGATTTTCTGGAAGGCTTCTTCGCATTCTGCGGTCCATTCAAACTTGCTCCCTTTTTTGAGAATATTGAAGAAATGCTTGCATTTTTCCGAGGATCGGGCAATAAATCTGCCCAAGGATGCTATGGACCCATTGAGCTTCTGCACTTCTTTTAAATTCTTCGGGGATGGCATTTCTACTATGGCCTGAATCTTCACTGGGTCTACCTCAATTCCCCTTTTTTTTACCAGATATCCGAGGAATTTCCCCGAGGTGACACCGAAAGTGCATTTCTCTGGATTTACTTTCATGTGATGTTTCCTCATTGCTTCGAAGATGTCTCTCAGATCATGATGGTGATCTTTGCGCAGCTTACTTTTGACGAGCATATCGTCGACGTAGACTTCTAAGGTACTACCAATCCATGCCCTGAAGATAGCATCGACCATTCTCTGGTATGTTGCCCCTGCGTTTCGACTTCTAAGGTACTACCAATTCATGGCCTGAAACTCCACAATGTGGGACTAATAAGTTTTTCATTCACAAAAGAAAACAATAAATTATTATTTTTATTAAAACCATAAAAAATCAATTTTTATTAATCGTTAACCAATAATCCCCCACATGAATGAAAACTCAATAAAACACAAAAACACAGATAGATCTTGGTAAATCAACAACCCAATCTCACGAACCGAACTGAGTGAACAGACATACAGGTCGTGCATGTTAAAGTCATACTAGCCATTCCAACGCCATCTCCCAAACACAACAGTGTGTTGACCCCAGGGTCATACTATGGATCGCAAAAATCATATAGTATAAGGAGCTTTCATCTTTAGCTCCTCACAAGTGAGACTAAAGGTTCCTTTCACCAAAGTGAAAAATCATGAACTAGTAAACTTTTAGTGACCCTTAGGTCATAAGTTCCAGTAATGCCAAAACCATCAAAACGAAAATCACATAAAAAGCACAGGAAATACCATTTTAGGCAGAGGTGTCCATGAGGTCTTGAACCTTTGCTTAGTGAGATATTACCGGAATTACTTGCTAGAGACAGTGAACTATGTCTTGAACTGCTAGCATTTGATGTAAATCACGATAACAACCACGGATGATATCTCCAAGGGTGCTGCCAAGCTCGTGCCGTTTTGTCCAATTTGGCCCCGGACATATCTTGTTTCTCAGAATGCTCTAGAGAATCAAAGCTCATATTCTCATAGGAAGCGGCTCACTTCCTCATTCAGATAGGTGAGTTTCCATAAAGAGTGTTGCTACTACACCCCACTTCAATCTTAAATTGAAACTATAGAACTCATTAAGACTTCTTAAAAGTCATCCTTCACATGCAGTCACATTATCACGTCTACACCATAGGGAAGGGACAAAGAATGAAATTCTCTGATAGTGTTTACCTTTACCCACCACAAATTAGTTGTCTCATTCGAAACCTTGATCTTGGGATCTCCAGTCAGCAAGGTTGAGTATCCTTCATGGCAAGTTTAATTTATGAGGTTAAGCCCCATCCTCTTCGATGTGTTTCTAACAATCTCTTTGGATGAACCTTTCGTCAAAGGTTGCGCGATATTCTCCTTGGAATTTATCGAATCAATGGAAATAACACCAATTGAGATTAGTTATTTTTAGCTTTAGCTATTATAGCGTAGCTAACACAGTATATAGATATAGCTGGCACATGCCTATTCCAGAGAGGAATGTCTTCTAAAAAGCATCTTAGGCACTCAGCCCCCTCTCGTGCTTTATCTATCGCAATACTCTCAGATTCCATAATGAATTGAGCAATATACGTATGTTTGTAAATCTTCCGAAAACAAACATTCCTGCTAGAGTGAAAACATATCCACTCGTAGACTTAAGACTCCTCTGAGTAAACTATCCAGTTTGCATCACAAAGTCCCTCAAGGACAGCAAGATACCTTTCATAAACCAAACAAAAGGTAATAGAGTATTTTTGGTACCGTAATACTCTACTAAGTGCATCCCAATGCTCTTGCTCTGGACAACAAGTATATCTACTTAACTTACTCACACTATATGCAATGTCTGGACACTTATAGTTCATTAAATTCATCAGACATCCTATAACTCTTGAGTATTCAAGTTAAGATACTCCACTATCCTTAATTTTCTTGAGTCTACAAGAATAATCGTACGAATTACAAGCAGGCTTACAATCACACTGATTGTATCTCTTAAGCAAAAAATTCAATATAATGAGAACGACTAAGACTATAAATGCTAGATTATCTTCTAATCCTCATCCCTAAGATTACATCAACATGGCCTAAGTTTTTCAAGTCAACGTTCTCATTCAGCGCATGTTTTTTTTTAGTGGAATTAATAACATCTATGTTTGTATCAAGTATAAGCATATCATCAACATACAATCATACAATCACACAGGCATCCTTAACAAGTTACTTGTAAATATACTTGTCAGATTCATTAACTTAAATCCACTACACATTATTACATGATCAAATTTTCCATGTCATTGTTTACGTGCTTATTTGGAACCATACAAACATTTTTTCAACTTACAAACTTTGTCTTCATAATTTTTCACTACAAAGTCCTCAGGTTGGTCTATGTAAATTTCTTTATCCAATTCACAATTTTAGAAAAGCTGTCTTAACATCCATCTGATGTATCTCCAAGTTGTTAATGGCAGAAATATCAATTAGCATCTCAAGAGAAGTAATTCTCGTCACAAGTGAATAAGAATCAAGGAAATCCACACTTTCATTTAGTTTATATCCTTTAGCTACCAACTTAGCCTAATAATTTTTCTACAGTTACATCTACCTAACGTTTCCTTTTAAAGACTCATTTACATCTCATGGTCTTACTCCCTGGAGGTAAACTAGCAAGCTCCCAAGTCAGGTTCCGACGGACTGAGTCCATTTCACTAAATGAAGCTTCTTACCAGAATGGGTTTTCAGTAGATATCAAGGATTCTTTACAAGTACGGGGCTTAGAATAAGCTAGGCATGTTATGAAGTCGGCTTCATAAGAAGTCTCAAGTCTAATTTTTTTTACTTCTCTTAGGCTCAACCGTAACTTCATCTTCCTTTAAGATAAGTTCTGACTATTTGAAAATAAATCTAGGGGATCAACAACACATCTTTAATGAGGTACATGTTTAAGAATAAACATCTTCAAAGAACTCAACATCCCTAGATTATGTAATAGTATTCACACCAAAGTCTGAAAAAATCACACCAAAATCTGAAAAATCAGAACAAAAAACCAAAAATCTATATGTAGAAGTATACTCAGCATACCTTATATGAAGACACAATCAACATTTTTGGTTTCTATATACTTCTTTTAGGAAGACGAATGGAAAACTTAGTCAAACACCCCCACACTTCGACGCATTCATAAGAAGGTCATCTACCTATCCATAAATCATATGGAGTTTTATCTGATCCTTAAGGGTACTCTATTCAGGATATACTAGTTAACATGACTGCCTCCCCCCACAAGGCCGCAGGTAATCCTGAACTAATCAACATTATAATTATCATCTTCTTAAGGATACAGTTGTTATGTTCAAGGCTTTTAATTGGTTTTGAACTTCAAGTTTATACATCTTAAGGCTTCTAAGGCATCATCCTTATCCCTAAGCAAGTATACAAGACAGTACCTCGTACAATCATCTACGGAAGTTATAAACCATCTTTTACCACACTGATTTTGGGTTGAACTCATGTCATCTAGGTATAACTGAATTAATTCTAAAGGCTTAGAATTACTCTGAACATTTGTGCTAAAAGGTTTTATAGCATATTTGATTCTTCACAGATTTCACTTTTGTGTTCAAAGTCCAAACTAAATTTGGGTACGCAGCCTATGCTATCCAGTTAAGCATTGACTTATAAGTTTACGGTTACAA
The DNA here is from genome assembly GCF_003573695.1 of Papaver somniferum. Lineage (NCBI taxonomy): Eukaryota > Viridiplantae > Streptophyta > Magnoliopsida > Ranunculales > Papaveraceae > Papaver > Papaver somniferum. Next base: position 175,313,535 of record NC_039362.1, on the reverse strand, counting down.
GCTTACCACATAAAACAATCAATCACATAAAGAAAGCACAAGAATCAACTATGTTTACATCATCAGTTTTTTCCGTTAAGCTTATATAGACCCAAAGTCCTATAACTCTTGCTTAAAAAATAACTGCCTTGTTACAACAAGTTTTCAAGATTCAATTAAGATCTTAAATCTTTTTCCATCTACAATTGAACAAGATACAAGATTCTTGCATATGCTTGGAACATGAAAACTTCATTCAATGTGAGAGTATTACAGATATGAGATTCTTCTCGACCTTTTCCTTTTATGCAACCTCTATTGCAGATGAGTTACTCAAAAAGAGTTTCTCGACATCCCCTATCCTATGATAAGAGGTGGACAGGTCTCTGTTTCAACAAAAATTCTTGGTGGCTCCAGAGTCCACCTACTGGTCTCTCACATTGGTTGTTAAAATAACTTCCGACATCATATCAATGAACTCGTTCTGATTTGTTTCAACTAAATTAGCATTAACTTTCTACTTATTAAGGTTTTATGTTGTCTACACTTTACTACCGTATGGCCCGGAATTTTACAAACATAACAATCACCCTTAATTAAAGTAACGCCGGATTCAGTTTTACGAAACATACCTTTCTTATGAGGACTACAATTAGAGTTGTGTTTGATATTACCGCCTTTGCCAGCTTTGGAAGACTTGTGTTCATCCACATGCGCCTGGTAGCCATGTTCCTTTTCAATTTCATGTCACAATCTTCGTTTATACCCTGACCACAGACACGGTAATTTCCCAATCACCTAATACACCACATCTCACAAACCTTAGTTCCGAAACGGAAGATAAAATATGAGTTTTGAAGATAATATCTAGATTTACAAACTTCGTTTGAACCACCATATCAAAAAACTCATGATTACTCCATAAAAATTACTTTAGTTAACAACAAAAGTTTGCCCGTCAGAATTTTTCAGGAACATTTCTCTGTTTTGTAAAATATCAAAAAAATACTTTTACAACTCCAAAAGTTCTGAACTTTTACGTGGGTAACTATCAGGATGTCTACTACGTTGTGTCAAAAGGGTTCATCGAATTCCTTCTAGGTTAAGAGATAATCTCGAAACTCTACAGCTGACCATTTTCGATTATTACAAATTATAATGTCTTAAGATTATTACAAATTATAATGTCTTAAGATTGTTGGGTGCAATAATCAAAATAAAGAAAAAATCAAATAAGCAAAAGTTATTGATACTTAGCTCCTTTATAATGGATGTGATCGATTGACGAAACGAACGAGCTTCTCATATCTCCACAACAACAACAAGGCAAAACTTTGGAAAAACAGAGTGAGTCACGTGTTCAACACGTTGCCCTTAAGACATTAGCGCCCGGCTACACTCAAGAGTGATGCTATAGCCCTCACAGGACGGATATCTTCAGGATAAAACACCTTACTACACCTACTACTAGCATATGTAGTAGATGCTCAACTTGAGCTTGGCAACTCCGAAAAAACCGTTAAGGAAAATCGCGAACTTTTAAGAAACGCTATAAAATATTTTTCCTTAGGGGTCCCTCTAAAATATAGCGCAACCCATTTCTCATAGATTTTACAAAAGTAGTGAATTTCTTTATATAATGGAATAAAACAATTTAAGAAGTGGAAACTCCACAATGTGGGACTAATAAGTTTTTCATTCACAAAAGAAAACAATAAATTATTATTTTTATTAAAACCATTAAAAATCAATTTTTATTAATCATTTTCCAACACAGCAATGTGCAACATTTGCGTAGAGAGTTATTGTTTTCATGAATACGATCTATAAGGCCTATTCCTATGGGTATGGCAAAAAAAATATTGTTTGGCATATCAGGTGGCATGACAAACGAGTTGTGCCACTATGGGAGAATCACTGAGCGACAGAGCTTCTAGTAGTCGATATTCTTAATAACGTCAGAGATAAAAATTTTATCACCGGTGATACTCCAATAAAAATTATTTTAAAGTAAAAGTTAAGGAGTAATCTCTGAATCGATAATCACATCTATGTATTCTCCTGTAAGAAATTTTATTTATTTTGGAATTCGAAACAAAACCAGTATTGGTGGTGGTTTGAATCCTTTGATGGCGGCAGGGATGTTCTCGGTCTCCTTAGTGTAGATGGTTATTGTCGTGCAAGTGATTTTCTCTCTTGATGAAATTCAAGATGGGTATTGGGGTTGAAGCTAAATTTTTCTAGATGGGTTTCTATGGTTTCAATTTGAGTTTTCTAGAACGGGTTCGAAGTAATAAATCTTAATTTTGTGGGTAGTAGAAAATCTTAATTTTCTGGAATGAAGAAGGCTTAGTAGGTGTTATATCTGCAAGGTTGTGAAATACTAATTTGGAAAATCACTTAATTGAAATGAGAATTAGCTTGAAAGTCGTTCACACTTTCAATTGCTTTGTCTTCTGTGATGAGCTTCAATTGATATCACACTTCATTCACCCTGTATGAAAAAAGAATCATTAATGGAGAAACATTAGGTAACATCATCTTATGTAGAGATGACTGATTTCCCTAATTATTTTTTGAATCATTTGATTCCACCTACAGTTAATTTCATCTTTCCTAACCTAAAAACTTAACTTAAGGTATGATAGCAACACCAGTTTGTCTGATGATCCATTGTTAATCTGTGAATAAATGAAAAGGTCAAAGAGATGAGAATGAAAAACAGGGAAGAATAGATCTTGTGAATGTAAATGACGTGTTTCAAGGTTTTGGTGAGATGTACTGCCACGTAAATGGACACGTCATGAGGGAGGATAATAGGGAGGAGACAAGGGAGGAGTATAGCACTGCCGTTACATCAACTATTTATAAGAAACGTTATTAGTTTATTTATTGTAAAATGTATGTCAATATCACAAATTGAATGAGGGCATATTACTTGTTTATGCTTTAAATAGGCATTTCAGCATTAGATTTAAGGTCAGGGAAGGAAAATTTTGATACAGCCAATTTCTGGGTTCAGATTCAGCAAATTTTCAGCACACTTAGTAACATCCGGTATAGAACCTGCCGGCATGTTGATCAACTGGTGTGATTTTGCAATTTTCTAGTGACAAAACTAAGCAGCACCTTTGCAAAACCTGCAATGGCCAGCAGTACAGCTTAAGTCAATACTCATATGTAATTTCATCATGCAAAACTCAAGTACAGAAATTTGACAACATACAATGCAACACCAGATTAGTGCATATATCCTCCATGGAAAATATTTAAAAATTGGAGTTATTGTTTATGTGTTGATTACGATGAGAATTTATGTGATTCCAAAGCAAGGGTAAATCAGAGAGAATTTGGAAAAAATACAAAAACTATCGTCTATTTTGGAACAAAAAATAAACCCTAAAATATCAAGTAAATTGGAACGGAGGGAGTATATTGAAATGTTACGTACAATAAGTGTTTGTGCGCAACCCTCGTACAAGCTAACTCACATTGACCCGTACAAATTTTAATAGAACACCCACCAGTGTTAAAACCAACCAACTATTTGACAGCCCAACTAGGAAAAGCTCACAAGGAAACCCTAAAACATGAATGATTTTTTAGGAACGATTTTTTGGGGACCATAACTTTTTTGGTGGACCATGATTTTATTTTGGATAAAGACATTAGAAGTAAATCTAGGTCACCCCTTATCTAGATATTTATATTAATACCTAAATTACCCTCCTGATTAATTTTGGATAATGATTAGTTAGTGTTAAAAATAGTTAGTGTAATGATTAGTGAGATGATTAAGTTAAAGATAATTAGTGAGATTAAAAAATCAGATATTTTTTTTTTCAAGAAGTAGAATTATTGAGAGAGTAAAGTTAGAGAAGATGAAGAAGGAAAACATGAAAAACGATGGATTTTACCGACCACAACCGGAGGAAGGGTATTTGGGTACCCAGATAGGCTTCAAACTTAGATAATGTTGGTTGAATTGCTCCAAACTTTCAAAAAAAATGAATTTTTTTATGTAGATTTGGGCCAGTTCGGTTACCATATGTCAAGAACATGTAACCGAACATACCTGAAAGTGTAGTTCGGTTATGTTTTTCAAACACGCAGGTTACCGAACTCGCTCGTTAATGGAGGTTTTGGTCGTACAGTGTAATGTTCAGTTACCTAGGATAAAATGGTAGGTAACCGAACTTTGAACTTGACAATTTATTTGGGTACATCTTGTCTGTTCCGTTAGTTCGCAAACTTCAACGCAACCAAGTTCCCAACCGAACTGCAGGTTGAAAGTAACCTAGTGTTAGAAGTTCGGTTGGTTCGCAAACTTCAACATATTTTCCGAATCAACCGAACTGGGCTTATATATGCATATATGCAATTAGGCAAACTTTCGGTTACTACGAAATTTATTTCTTGGCGAATTAGGTAGAGTTCGGTTACGAAGTTTCAAAAGTAGAGTTCGGTTACAAAGAAAACTTAACATTTTTGCGAACGAACCGAACTTGTGGACTTCACATTATTTTAGTAAACTAAAGTTCGGTGATATCCTTATATTGCGAAGGAACCGAACTTATGGACTTGTGTTGTTCTAATACAAGGAGTTCGGTTAAAAGTATTTTTTTTGCGAACCAACCGAACTCTGAGTTCGGTTAAGAAAAAATTAATTCTTGATAACCGAACTTTTCTCTGAAAAAAACCCTCCATTAAACCTCTCTGCAACTTCCATTTTCAACTCATTTTAATGGTGACTTCTCATTTATTCAACCAAAAACGAATGACAAGTAATAGGTTTGTGAGAATATCTTTGTTAATATTTTAAATTAAGCTATATATATATATATATTGGTGGTGGTTGGTGGTGGTGGTAATCGGAGGTGGTGGTGGTAATCGGTGGTTGGTGGTGGTGATAATCGGAGGTGGTGGTGGTGGTAATCGGCGGTGGTGGGCGGTGGTGGTGGTGGTAATCGGTGGTTGTTGGTGGTGGTAATCGGCGATGGTGGGAGGTGGTGGTGGTTATATATATATAGGTGGTTATTGGGTTGGTTGTAAATTAAATTAGGTTAAGGGTAGGTTAGTCATTTCAATGCTTTAGGACACCCCTTATAACTATAGGGTAGGTGGCCTAATAGGACCATGGTCCCCAAAAAATCGACCATGGTTTTTTTGAGGGGACGGTTTTATTAGGCCACCTTCCCTATAGTGATAAGGGGTGTTCTAAAATGTTGAAATGACTAACCTACCCTAACCTAATTTAATTTAAAACCACTTCAGAGGTATAAAAGACGCTAGCCGCAACCTGATTCTGCCATGGGACCACTTCAGAGGTATTTTCCAACAAACCCTTCACTTTAATTTGATTTTGATTGCTTCAATCGAATAGAAATCATCAAAATAGGGTTTTAATATGAGTTACAGAGCCATATTCGGTTAGGCCGATTTTCCAAAAAACCCTAGTTTACTAACCAAACTTCTTGAAAATGAAGAACACGAAGAACAATTTGGTTCTATTGGATTTAAAATTAAGTCATCGAACTTTCTGTTCGGTTGTTTCGCAAAAAATTTTAAAACTACAAAGTAACCGAACTCCACCCTTAGAAACGAAAAAAAACAAATCCAGTCTAACTGAACTGTGTTGTTGTGGCCACTATGTTGAGTTCCAAAATAACCGAACTTAGCCAATAGAGTTCGGTTTGTTCGCAAAAACTTTTGTTTGTTAAGTTCGGTAACTTCACAATTTTATCGCAGAAACCGAACTCAGAGTTCGGTTGGTTAGATGTTAAATTCAAGTTTGCGAAAGAACCGAACTTTGTAAACTTATATACTCTTATATTACGTAAAGTTCGGCTAGATCAAAAGTGAATGCATTTTTCGAACCGACCGAACTTTGTACACCAAAGTTCGGTTAGTTGAGAACCAACCGAACATAACGCTGTAACTCCTAGAAATACTATTATTTGAGAGTTTGGTAACCTGCGTTTTTGGAACAAGTAACCGAACTACAGTTTCAGATGAGTTCGGTTACTTGTTCATCTCACGGGGCAACCGAACTACAACTTCAGATGAGTTCGGTTACTTGTTCTTCATATAAAGTAGCCGAACTGTTCAAAATCCAGTTCAAATCCGGATCATTTTGAAGATTAACAAATATTCTAGGAGAGGATGGAGATGAAGAATCAGATGAGTTTTCATCATTTGAATAATCAAACTTAGTGAATTGAAAAAAAAAAACTATTTTCCATGTTTTTCTCCTTCATCTTCTCTAACTCTACTCTCTCAATAATTCTACTCAACTAATAATAAACCCATCTTTCAATTTAGTCTCACTAATTGTTTTTAACTAAATCATTCACTAATCATAACCTAAAATTAATTAAGAGGATAGATTAGATATTAAATAAATAACTAGATATGGGGTGACCGAAAATTACTTCTAATGCCTTTACCCAAAATAAAACCATGGTCCCAAAATATCGTTCTAAAACATAATGGAAACCCTATCCCTAAAACAGAGATGAAAGTGGAAATGCTTCCCATCACCAGAGCCCCAGATCGGCCGCCTCTAATAACAGTCCCATCACTAGGCTCCTAAAACATGACAACTTTGTTTAATTCACAACATTCTTTCCTAGAGAGGTAGGTAGAACCTTCCGGCATCTGATTTACCTAAAAAATCAGTCCCAACCTGTCTCATGGGTTCACCCAAATAACCAATTAACAGTTCACCATCCACTTGGCTGTCTGGGTGAATTGGTCCAAGGAGTGAAATCCTTGTTCGATCATAGTAGCGTTTTTCTTGGAGGTGCAGGCAATTGTGATCGAAATGGATGAAAATAGATTCAGTAGAGTATATATTCTTCTCTGCAGCCTAAATAGTCAATTTCAGTCAATCGTTGACTCAGTTAGGTCTTTGAAAAGCTATTTAGCTCAATACAATCCAACCCTTTAAATACCCATCACGTGAATTGAAACTGCGGCAGCGAGAACCCGAACTAGATCTCTTGTTTTATCTTCAAAATCCTCCCAACCCTTAAGAGCGTCAACAAAAAAAAACAAATCTTTCTTAGGATGTTCAACGAAACGACTGATTGTTCATCTAAAACAGCAGTATGGCGCAGTGATTTCTCCTCTCAATCAAACAATTTTCCCCCTGATCTTAATTCAGAGGAAACAAGAAACTGTTTGAGGTGATGAATTGGTGTACTTTGTTGAGTTTATTCCAAATGTAGTGAAGATAATACTAGTTGATTGAGATCTTTGTTGAGTTGATTAGAGATGTTTTTTTAAGAAACGATGAACTTGTTTCTTCATTTTGATTTTGTTTCTCTTAGAAAGATTCAAGAGAAAATGTAGAGATGTTGTTTACATCAACTAGTTATATGAGCTCAAATTTACTGGAAAATTTATGTCAAATATTGTGTTTATGGGGATTCCTTTATTAGATTGTTTATATGCACACTGAGTTTATATGTTCATTCAAATTAGCCGGTTAATGTTTATTTACGCAACAAAACTTGGTCCTAAGGTTAATTTTGTGAGAATGAGACTGTTAACTAAAGAAAATGCCATTACTGAGTTGGATTTAGCGTAAGCAACTTCTATAGAAATACTGTTAATACAACGGCTTCAATATTTAAAACGAAACCTAATAATAAGTATTGCAACCTTCCGGAGGTTAACCATTTGTCCCAACAAAATAGTGAACCAATTTCATTAATAGCACAGCACAGATTCAAAACGGATTAAATTTTTGTGGAATCATTGTAAGGCCAAAAAAAGGCAGAGAATTTAAGCTGCGTTGCGTTGAGACAAGAATGGATGAAGCTGATACAGGAAAGAAAGATAACCGTGAGTGTGAAAGAAGCTGCTAAGTCCTAGTAGTAACTAGTATGAGAACAAAGATACTGGACATTAAGAGTTTGGGAAGGGCAGAGCCAAGGGTTGCCCTAAAGGCCCAAGGTGAAGGCAGAACCAGAACCTGTATCGAACCATAACCACAGCCATCTATGACATTTGGTTGGTCAGCTATTACAACAAATCGTAAGAAACGTATCTAACGCTAGATCAAACAATTGGACGGTCACATATAACCCTAAACTAAACTCGATTGGTTCTTTGAAGCTTATATAGAGTGGCTTCAACTCTTCATGATAGAAAAACTAAACTGCGGGGGAGAGAAGAGAACAGAACCCTAATTGTCTCTTTCTTCTTCTCCCTCTTCAAGCCCCCCTTTACCCACAAAAGCAGTATCTGTGATAAAAATATGGCCGAGTGTTCGTTCTATCAACAACAATAATAAGCATTGATCAATCAATAGCATAATGATTTCTCCTCTCAATATATAAAAATATGGTTGGTTGGGTGTGTTATTCAATCTAAGAACCGACTGGTGTACTTAACAGCGGAGGGGAGAACAGAGCCCTAATTCTCTCTTACTTCTTCTTCAAACACAAAAGCTATCACATAACAGTAGATCTAGGAGTCTTTCAAGTCTGATATGCTCATCAAAACATTTCAACGAATGCCTGATTGTTCAACGGCATCATCAATAACTAGCACAATGACTTCTCCTTTTAATATAATTATTTTACAGTGGTAAAGAAACCCTTCTGAGATCCAATCTCACCTAGAACTTGAATCTGTTGGGAGATAAATCTGCCAATCGCTTTAATCCTTCCAAGTCAATTTCTTTGATTACAGAAACTAGTGCTATTTCAGAGGAAAATTTTTCTTTAAAACGTTTCATCAGTTCACTGTATCATTTACTATCAAATGCTTGTTTATTATTTAAATTAATGTAATAAAGCTTATCTTCAAAACTCTAAACCTAAAGACGTCAAATGTCCATCGAAATAAGTGATTGTTTATGACATAATGATTTCTACTCGGCTTACCCTGTAGAGAAGAATCTGGGAGAGGAGAAAGGATCAAGAGAGGTGATGAGTCGGTGTACTTTGTTGAGTGTATTGCGGATGTAGTGAAGATAATTGGACGACAACCAAAGGAGGAGTCCCTTAGTGATGAAAATATGGTGAGTTTGTGGGGAAATAACAATTTCACGAAGTTAAATTCAAATTTGGGATAATCAATCAACTTGATTACAAATTTCTGCCAAACACCATTAACTAAACGGATTTACAGTTCAAATTTATTTAAAATATCCATCAGATCGATCGATATTCAAA